>NW_013673553.1:14094-28886 GCF_000517525.1 Limulus polyphemus
CACTGAGCCAGAGGAAGGCAAGTAGGTTTAAAATTGTTGTTTGTTGAATTATGCGCAAAGCCACTCGACTGCGGCGCCAACTTTTGGGTTACTCTCTACTAACGAATAGTGAGATTATTCGGAACAATATAACGCCCCCACGGCTAAACTGGCGAGTATTTTCTGTGAAGGGATTCGAACACGTAGGTTACGAGCCGCGTGTTCTAACCACTAGGGCACGCCAGGCCTAGGCAAATGGGAAAGACAAAAATAAAATATAAGAATTAATATTATAATAAGGATTGATTCTTGAAACTTCGTGTTCAAAAGTGTTTTACCGACATGCAAGTATTTTAATCTTCAGTATATTACTCATAAGAACGTTTTTTAAGCGCAATGCTACAGAAATAGTTTGTCTGCGCTGTTACCACCTTGGGTATACTGAAACCCAGTCTGTAAGTTCATGAGCCCTCAGTCTTACTGTTGAGATACCGTTAAGATAAACCCAATAAAACCTCACACGGGCCCGGCATGGCCAGGTGGTTAGGGCACTCGACTCGCAATCTGAGAGTCGCGGGATCGAATCCCCCTCACACCAAACATGCTCGCCCTTTCAGCCGTGGGGGCGTTATAATGTGACGGTCAATCCCACTATTCGTTGGTAAAAGAGTAGCCCAAGAGTTGGCGGTGGGTGGTGATGACTAGCTGCCTCCCCTCTATTCTTACACTGCAAAATTAGGGACGGCTAGCGCAGATAGCCATCGTGTAGCTTTGCGCGAAATTCAAAACAAACAAACAAAAACCTCACACTTGGAGAACGTTGACTGAAGAGTGGTCTTAAAGCTGCAGAAACTTTATTTACATATTGAGCTAGAAGAAACCACCACCACAACAACTAAAACACGGTAATTCAAAGCTGTTGGTGCTTTGATTATTTGTTTTAATGTTATGTGTGTTTGTAGACAACGTGAACTTGTGGTTACCGTGCTTACCGGACTGTAAATCCGAGGATATAATGGTTCGCGTTCCTTTGCCACAAATATGCGCTTTTCAGTTTAAAGTCTCGAATGTAATATAACAGTGACGGTCAAATCCCACTATGTTCGTTAAGATAAGGGTTGCCCAAAAGTTGACGGTGGGTATTGTTGAGTAGTTGCCTTTCAAAATTAACGCAGAGTACAACTTTGTGTGAAATTCAACAATAAACAAAGGTATCCCATTTGTTTGATTTTTTCATAATTCTGAAACAAAAATATTGAAACTATTATATTTGTTCGTTAACGTTTCCTTCAATTATTTTACTTAATTTTTTTCAACTTTTTCTTATAATTTTAAAATGTTTTATTTTGCACACTTCTATGCGGTTGTTTTTAGTGTTAAAGCTTTCTTCTTTTTGGAGCAGTATTCACTAACCACAGAGCTTGTAGTGAGGGTGAACGATCCTTGAAGAAATCTTTTGGTGATGAACCGATTACAGGAATATATATTATTCATCTAACTACCAGAGACCCGCAAAACATTTGCGGTCAAATTAGTATCTTTATTGTAACAGTACTTTTTTAAATACAGGATTTCTACAATAATACAAGATAATTCTAATCGCAGACACACCGAAATCTACAAGTACGCTTGTCATAGGCCTAACATTAGTTAAGCCTTTATTAAGTTCGGCCTATGTTCGATAAACTAACACTAACTTGTGTACGTTTTTGGCTCTAGTTTAGTTAGGGCTAAACTTTACCGTACTTAATACTATCAATATATAAATCTATAATGTTATTCTACGTCCTAACGTTAGACCTTTTTAGAAACTTTTAATACGTTGTACAAAATGTTTACTAAAGTATATTTATATCTGCCTTTTTGTGTTCATCTGTAGAAATGAAGCGCGCACGCATTTTCATGACAGACAAAAACTGAATTTTATTATTATAATAGATTCCGCGTCCATACACGCCTAACCACTGGCCTTGTATTGAAATTAAACAACTGTTTCCAGTCTGGGGATTACTTTAACTGCGATGACATTTTCAGCTGATATATAATTATGATAAACGGTCCTATCCAATCATTTGGAACTACATCTGTCACTTAAACTCGCTGTTTAAAGTTATTGTATCTGTTCTTACAACAAAGATGATAAATGTTCGAATGTTATTAAATGTTTAAAACTGATATAACGGAAAGTCTCAGGGGATCCTCTAAGTCGGATTCACACAATGCTTTGTTTCCATGTTCGCAGTTTACGACATTCGAAGCTCGCCACATTTCATTCATGCCTACTAAATCAAAGTTATAAGGTTGTTAATTCCAGCGAATATTGCCCATTAAAACTCCTGTACTTATTGGATAACAATGTGTGTTATTCTAACATAATTAGAAATAGATAAGTCCTAAACAAACGTTAGAAGTTTAGACGGTTAGGCTTAGCAGACCATGTATAAGAATAACTGTAGTGTTATGGAATTTTTACGATACTTTTTTACGAAGTATACCCTATATCTAGTCTGTATTTGAAATGAAGATAAATTCGTGTTATGATTCTTTCGTTCGGTTTCTAATCACAATCTTTATGTTAGAATAATAAAACTTTTTTTTTTTTCATAAAGAAAAATGGTCGATTGGCTTGATGTTTCCCATGCCTCTCATTTGTAAAGTATCTCCACCCGCCTGTAGTTTGTTCATGTAATCATATTGTCAATACTTCTGTTTGCGAAAAATAATTCTTAGCGAATTTCTGTTTGTGTCTGCTTATGCTCTGTCAACCAACTAACGCAATGTAACAACAACCAGGGCCTTTATATTCGTGTTCCTAACTCATTGGTGAATAAGAAAATCATACGAAGATTCGTTTTACACCGCTGAAACAAGTTTAAAAAGTAACATATCCGGCTTATACAAAGATTACTGTGTTTAATAATCAACCCGACAGGTGGTTTAAAATTTATACGCCATTTAAACATTAAATGAATTATTAGTTAAATGATTTAGGGAATGTCTATTTCGTGTTATTTGTACAGACAAACTTCCAAAGGAGTGCTTCATCTGTAGCAAGTTTACAGTTAACATTTATTACTTTATCGGAAAGCTCACTATTTTAGCTCTACAATTTTAAAAATGCGCTCCAAAGATCTGATTAGCTAACAACCTACCACAACGCAAGTAGGGAAATTTTCAACCTGAACGGCAAACAACCGTTCCCATCATTATCATGGTTAGTGGACTGTGTGATCACCTAACTAGTAACATTTTATTTTATCTGCTCCATATGACAGGAGATTAGCAGCTGAAACGTACCTATTTGTGAAAAACAGTTACTAATTCATAATTAGGCTTAAATGATCGTATAGGCCATTGACTATAACAACAACTGACATCCGATAACTACAACCTTATCGTAAGCACACAGCCGTCCGTAATTTTGAACTACTGATTAGAGAGAAGGCAGCCATCCAGCAGTGCCTGTCGCCACAATGGCTTTTTGAAGCGCTGACACCTGAAAATTCAGAGTGTATTTGGAGGCATCATGTCTCGAACCTCGGACCCTGGGATGCACAGCCCGACATGCTAATTACCAGATCACTATCGGCTTGTGCCCCGTGATCACTAAAAAAAAATCATACTCTGTAGTTAGAGGCCATGGGTGTGTTAAAAAGAGTGATAGCCAAATCTCACTATTAAGTCTAGAGACGCCCCCCAGTGGCACAGTGTCTGCGGACTTACAAAGCTAGAAACCGGGTTTTGATACCCGTGGAGGGCAGAGCACAGATAGCCCATTGTGTAGCTCTGTGCGTAAATTCAAACAAACCTTATGAAAGAGGCAGTCCAATCCCCAGTGGCACAGCGACTTAGAAACCGCACAGCGACAACGTTAGAAACCGGGTTTCGACACCCGTGGTGGGCAGAGAACAGATAGCCCAATTGTGCAACTCTGTGCGTAAATTCAAACAAACAAACAAAAGTCTAGAGACGAGGACATTGCACCAGAATAATAGCATAAAAAACATTGTATAGTATTTATTTTTATCTCAAAATACCACTCCACCATTTTGTGAAGCCTGATCTATATTAAGTTTATGTAACAAAAACAAAAGAAAAAAGTAGCATGAATTACCTGATAAAATTGAATGATATTTCGGCCAGAAATACAAAATGTTACGAGTTTGATCACAAGGCAAAAAAAAAAAAAGAGAGAGAGAATGACTGACTTGCAGTGACATTAGTTTCCCAAATTACAAAGTTGTATTTAAAAGGAAAGTTTTAATGATCATTTATTTTTGTTTGTTTCGGGCACAAAGCCACACAATAGGTAGCATCATAAGCTCTCAAACTTACCGAGTGAGTAGTCTTAAAGAACATACAAATAAAATGTCACTTTGTGAAATATATCCAATTAGATGAAGTATGCAAAAACATGCAACAAACATAAATAGTTTATACTTACATGTTATAACCGAATAAGAAAAGGTGATGAAACGGAAATATAGTAATATGATATACTGATTGGATATTTTTTATTAAGACTCCTCCCCACCGTATATTGGGTTAGACCACTTTGCACTACAATAGTGGTAAGTGTATTCGTTTTCTATTTCTGCTTTGATGACAAATGTACTTGCGTAGCCATAGCTGGTCTTTAACAATGCTCTTGTGGAAATATAACACGCCCGTGAAAGTCGAAAATATTCTTGCTCTTACCTGTTGTATTGCACGCTAACCACAACACGGTTACATCTTTTCAATTATTGAGTTTAAGCAATTAAACTACACATTATACGAGTAGTCACACAAATAAGCGTAATGTTTTTTTTTTAAAAGACACATTTGTGTGTGTGTGTGTTCTGATAAAGTGACCAGTTGTTATATAACTTCTTATTTCAGGCGTTAAATCGCTCTAGTAAGACTACGTGTGTAATATTAATGCATACATAATGGATTTGCAATTCAATTTGTAGCAGATTTCTCTGATGCTTCTTTCAGGTCGTGATCAATTATACACCAAGGGTATAGAAACCTGGAAAATTTAGCGTTTCAAATCTTTAGAGCCTCTGAGAGTCTCGCAAAAACGTGCTTCACACATTTGGGCAGTATATTCGATATAAAAGTAATGGTCAAATTCCACTATTCGGTTAGAAAAAGGTAGCCCAAGACTTACAACGCTAGAATCCGGGGTTTGTTCCCCTGGTGGAAAGAGCACAGATAGCCCATTGTGTAGCTTTGGCCTCAACAACAAAATTTGGGGGGGGGGGGCAACGCTCCTCAAACCATAAATCCTCGGATTCTCACTCCAAATACGCTAATTACTAAGCCTCGCCTTCTCCGAGTTCTACATTGTTCAACATATTGGTTACCTTAGTTTCTAACTCGATTTCATCTTTCGCGAACGAATAAAAGAACACTCCCTCTACAGTTAATTAGATGTTAAACAAGGATTTATAGGCTTGAAGTAAAATAATCAAACGCTCCCAGCGTTAAACAATAACACCATAAAATAAACGTTTAAATATTGGTGCAGGCTGAAATTTCAACAGTTAATTAAAACAGCTAAGACTTTATAATGACATAACCTCGAGAAGTTAGTATGCAGAAAAAAAACACACACACACATATATATATACACCATATTTTCAGTCCTACAGTATATAATTACTTGTAAAATAGTATAATTTCGCGTTCCATAATATATATGTAGGCGTGAGTTAATGAAAAGAAAAAACATATATTTTTTATTGTCTATTTGCTAAAGAAAAAAGATAATGATTCTGAAGCGATAGTTAATTTCTTGCAATCATTCAACGACCTCTATTGGCAATAAAAAAAACATTTTTTGGAAATCGTTGATTGAATATTTTATCGAAAAATATCTTATGGCAAAAAAAACAACAAAACAAAAACGTTTTTAAAAAGTCAATATAGAGTGCGCATCGAAGTTATTAAACTTTTTAAAGACCGTCTTTAATCACATTTTACTTTTAAATGTAAATATAATTAATTATATGCAGTGCTTGGAATGACAAAGAAAAAAAAAAGTGTCGATACGCAATCATTTGGAATACAGATGAACCGGTACTGTGTACCAGCAAGTACCGGCCTCCCATTTCAAGCTCTGGTTATGTGGATATTGTTTTATTTAAAGAAAGTGGATAACATGCCAAATACCAACGGATCATATTTCATATGAGAATGTTCTTTAGTGTGTTAGCGGTACGTTTCATGAACTCACAACGCTAAGATCCGGGGTTCGATCCCCTGGTGGACAGAATGCAGATGGCTACGCTAAAATCCGGGGTTCGATCCACTGGTGGACAGAATGCAGATACCTACGCTAAAACCCGGGTTGTGATTCCCCTGGTGGACAAATTGCGAATTACGTAACTTTGTGCCAAAAGCCATGGAATTACAAAATACATTCAATGTTGAAGTTCTTAACGAGAAATACAAAAGTCACAAGACAAAACTAAAGAAAACAAGAAAAAAGTAAAGAAAATCAGTTTGAGATGTAGTGCCGATTATATTGTACCTTGCCTAAGTCAATTAGCTCTATTACCAGATGTGTGACTTGAAGAGTGACACATTTTTCTATTTCTTGCTTTTCAAATTCGTATCTCATACTTGAGTTGTAGCCTGCAGAGTGCATAATTTTTCTCGTGATTCATGTCACGCGCACGTTTTACTGACGTCACGACAGTATAAATTGCAATTAAGCGTTCCTTATGTGACGTCATTTTAGCGTCTACTGACTGACTGACTGACAGACAACAGGTTATTGGTGCGAGTGATTAAAACAGGTGACACCTCCAGGCGGCCTTAGGCCCTCTTTCGGGAAAATAAACGCTGGACGTGGCCGAAGTGTTTGCCTGCAATTTGTGGATCAGAAAGTCCAAGGTTCCAGCCAGCGGCATCCTACTGACTTCTTACGCTTTCGGCAGTGGGCGCATTATAAGAGTGACGGTAAATCCCGTTATTCGATTAAAAATAGCCGTGCAGACGGCAGGTTCTTCTGAAATGTCCTCCACCTGTGCACTTAGTTCTAAATTTGCAGCGTTTATACCTGGACCTAGGAGTCTTTGACCTGACCGTATAGCTCACGTGTCACGCGAGGTTTCGGCCAAGCCGAAAATATGAAATACTGTACCAACAGCAACAGGATCTCCAAATTAATTTTCTATAGTTTATTTGAAGTCAGATACTCCTGGGGCACTCTCATCTGATCGAATATTGGGATTTGACTGTTACTCTTATAACGCACTAGTGGGTTGCGAATCGTGTATTCTCGGAACCACATTCAGGGCATACTAACCAATAGGATTCCAGAGATTGTTTGTTTGTTTGTAATTAAGCACAAAGCTGCACAATGGGCTACCTGTACTTTGCCCACCACGGGAATCGAAACCCGGATTCTAGCATTGTAAGTCCGCAGACATACCGCTGTGCCACTGCGGGGGGGGGGGGCGATTCCAGAGATAAATTTGTTGCAAAAAGATTGAATTAAAGGAGAAAGCAACAATAACATAAAATATCTGGTAATTCAGTTTTTGTGTCCTTAATGGCGTCGTGAAATCGGTTCTTCTCATAAAGTACAAGCGCCACTTGTGTATTTAATCTATCAAGACCAAGTTATCTGATACTGAAGGACAAAGATCAAAGTTTAATTAAACTCAGTGAAATCACTGAGAAAAACAAACAAAAAAAAAAGGTTAAATTGGATTGAACTACAATTGACGAATCTGAGTCTCGTAAGACTGTATTAAATAGAATTATTCAGTTTGTTTGATAAGCTACCTGCGCTGTGCCCACCACGGGCATCAAAACCTAGTTTTTTTTAGTGTTATTAGTCGTCAGAGTTACCGCTGAGGATAATAGAATGACGTATAACAATTGATTCTAAGCGTTTGCAGCCCAAACAATTGTCTAAGCTACCGTCATTAGACATACACAAGAACGTTTTCATTCGTTGACACGTTAATTTGAATTTTGTGAAATTAGTATTTCTTTACCTAACGCGCACTTGAGCTAAACGGCAAAGTCAGAGACCCCTTAGGGTTAACTTAAAATCGTCCCTAACTGTTAACTTTTGATCAAAAGGAAAACTACCAGCCAGCAGCATCTGCCGTCATAATGACTTTGTCCGGTTATGAATCGAATAACGGGATTAACTGTCACTCTTTTAATGCACCCACACTTGAAAATAAAGAGCGGTGCAAAACTTTAAACGTTTCAATTCGCATCCCCAACCACTAGGCTACTCCTAGCCCGATTTTAATAAACAGAAAGTATAATTAATCAATTTGAACATTTGACAATAAGTATGTGTTAGTAAAACAAAGGAAAGTTCTTGCAAGATTAAAAAATGATAATAATGAAATCTTAGACAGGTTGTTTCTAAATCCAACCTAAGATTACGGGTTTAATATTCGTTAAAAAAACAGACAGCGGCTTTTTTTTTGTTATTTTCTCAAATTGGTCTTAACTAGTCCATTACAACTTTGAAATCAGAGGCGTTAAAAAAATGTCATTTCAGATCAATCTTTCCTTTGCAACAAGTTACTGTCCAGGAGGCTTTTCGTTCATATAACAAACACTTCGTCAGCTGTGCTGGACACTAGTTTGTTTGTTTGTTTTTTTGAATTTCGCGCAAAGCTACACGAGGGCTATCTGCGCTAGCCGTCCCTAATTTAGCAGCGTAAGACTAGTCATCACCACCCACCGCCAACTCTTAGGCTACTCTTTCACCAACGAATGGTGGGATTGACCGTCACTTTATAACGCCCCCATGGCTGAAAGGGCGAGCATGTTTGGTGTGACGGGGATTCGAACCCGCGACCCTTCGTTTGTTTTTGGTTAATCACAAAGCTACACAATGGGTTATCTGTACTTTGCCCACCACGGGTATCGAAACCCGGTTTCTAGCGTTGTAAGTCCACAGATATACCGCTGTGCCACTCGGAGCTAGAGAATATTTCTTTTAAAAAACTGTACTGCGATTTGGCGTTCCAAATATAAACTGTTTTTTTCCTAACAACGTGGTTATGATATGTAAATTGAATGCACACAAGTGGTGTTTTTTTATATGCAAGGAAACTTATTCAATTTATCATTTAAAATGTTGTATTGGGAAAAAAAAGAGTAAGATTTATAAAGTAAGCAAAATTATGCTTTAAAACAGGACATGTAAGTATGAGTTATATAGAAAATGGAAATTCGTTTTATAGAGGAAATGGAAATATGAGTTATATATAAAACGGAAATACGTTTTATTGGAAAATTGGAAATATGAATTAAAGAGGAAAGGGAAGTATGAGTTAAAGAGGAAAAAGGAAGTATTATTATTTTTTCCACAAAAAACAACAACTTTATTATATCGTGGAAACCGTTATATACACATTAGAATAAGTTTTTACAGATGAGAAACGTCAGGGCAACGTGAATAACTATTAGTTTCAATTAAAATATACCGCGATGAGCGTCTTTATAATGCAGATTATAATTGAGGAGAATGAATAAAAAAAGAAAACAGTTAATGTGACATTTTCCTGTTTGTTTATAGTTGGTTACACGAGGATTTGTGTACAAAAAAAAAGACGACGACTCTTCATTTTAATAATCACCACAAACTAGGCTTAAAGTATGCTGTAACTTTCATAAAAGGACTAACATGAGTTGAATCAGATAAGCTTTTTAGTAATCCCTGAAAGAAAATGCTCTGAAAAATAACATACGTTATTTTGTGAAGACATGGCGTCTTACGAGACCAATTCTGGGCTGTCTAATAATGTTGCCTGCGTAACTGTTGACCCAACCATACAGGAAAGAAAATTTTATCTTTTTTAATTTATTGTTAATGATAATAATGAGTATCGTGGTTGTCTTGAAAGTTAATCCTGACGTATTCAATTCTGGGCTGACGAATAATGTTGCCTGTGTAACTGTTGACCCAACCATACAGGAAAGAAAATGTTATCTTTATTAATTCTATTTTTAATGGCTAATAATGAGTATCGTGGTTCTCTTACAAGTTAATCCTGACGTATTAGTTTCACTCTCTTGTGTGGCACGTGGTCGCCAACCCATCCAACTCTATTTACAAGGGCTACTAGTTGAAATAAAAACAAATAAACGTGGTCAGTTTTCGCCATGTTCAAGATCTGAGAAAAGGATTTGCTCAGTTCCAAATGATTCATTTCAAATTCACAAAACAAACTTGAGTTCAGTGAGGTTTTGTATTTAGGCAAATCTTAGATCTCCATTTTACTTCTACGTCAAACTGGGCTAAAAGATGTTCTAACAAATCACATTATTTCTTAGGGCCCGGCATGGCCAGGTGGTTAGGGGGCGCTCGACTCGCAATTGGCGGGTCGCGGGTTCGAATCCCCGTCACGCCAAAACATGCTCGCCCTTTCAGCCGTGGGGCGTTATTATGTGACGGTCAATCCCACTATTCGTTGGTAAAAAAGAGTAGCCCAAGAATTGGCGGTGGGTGGTGATTACTAGCTGCCTTCCCTCTAGTCTTACACTGCTAAATTAGGGACGGCTGGCGCAGATAGCCCTCGTGTAGCTTTGCGCGAAATTCATAACAAACATATCAAACAATTGTTTGTCTATAAATTAGAGATATGTAAAATTTCCGTTTGCCCCTGATCGACAAGGGTTCACCTTTCGAAAGCGTTTGGGTTTTAGGGTTTTTGTATTTGCCTTAAATAATTCTAGATTAACTACAGATAAAAAAATAAATAAATAAATATTTTTTTTTGCTAAATATTACTCGAATTATTAATAAACATCGCCACCTATGTCTACATTTATGAAACAAGGAAACGTTGGATATTTTTTCTGTAACTTGATTGTATCCATCAAGGTAAAGAAACTAGAAACAGTATCGGCACAACATAACCTAATTATCTCGACCGCCATGATTTAAATACCTGACTGTCGATTTCTCCAAGGTACAAATTCCATTAGCAACAAAGTTAAAATGAGTCAAATGGTTCTGTAAGAATCATTTTTCTTTTTCTAATTACCTGATAATTTAACTTGTCCAAGTAGGGGTGGGTGGGTGGTTGGGATCAGTGAAGCTTTCTTGCCATACAAACTCTTTGTCCATTATGAGAGAGCTGCTGTGATAGGTCAGAAACCAGCTGGATTACCCAATCATCTCGTCTGATGCAACTTCTTAACAGGATTATTAAATCACATTCATTCTGCATTACTTCTAATTTTGGTTACGCGTGCCCTAATTCATCGAAATGTGAACTGATTACATCAAGTTAGGGATGCTCTCTAAGTTGCTTCTGGAACTTAGAGAAACTTCTTCAAGCAAAGTACGTATTCTGTTGAAAATCAGAGACAATCTGAACTCTGAAAAACATATAACTATTTTTTGTCATAATAAAAATAATAAAAAAATATTACAAGGCTTGTAAAATCAGTACCAACTAATTAACGTTACGAAATGGTTAAAGCACTTATGAGTCTGCCTCTCTCGTGAGCCAGGTAAGGCTTAATGGTAATCGTGTCGGATGTGGGGTCTACGGGTTCCGTAACCACAAAAAAAGAAAAAAAATCAGGCCCCAGCACTTTGGATATTTTGGTGTGTTATAAGTGTGACTGTCAAATCACACTATTTGGTCAGTTCAAAGCAGCTCAACAGTTGACAGTGGGGGGCTGTTGATTAGCTGCCTTCCCTCTAGTCTATCGACTTAAAATTAAAGACGACTTGTGCAGATAGATATTGTGTAGCTTTGCGCGAATGACCGATGAAAAATAAAGTCACGAACTGGCTGAACCCGTACGATTATAGCTCACTCACGTGCCTGCCATGGCCCAGGTACTTAGCGTACCGGAGACTATGAACTGGAGGGTCCGTGGTTCGCGTCTCTTGGCCGCAAAAATCGTGCTCCGCACTTTGGGGTCGTTGATGTGTTAAAAGAATGACAGTCACATTCTAGTAATCGATTAGAGCAGACCAAGCGTTGACGGTGGGCGCTGTTGACTAACTGCCTTCTCTCTCTAGCCAATCAGTTCAAAATTAGGGACGGTTAACGCTGAGAGCCTTGCGCAATTATCCGAAAAAAATCTCTCTATGTAGCTTAAAGACACTGAATAATTGAAAAAAAACAACAACAAAGAATACGCGACGTCATGGGCGTCGCGATTTAATCGATCAGAATGAACTTCCTTTAAATTAGCAGATGTCACCTTTGACATAGGGTCGCGTGTTCTACGCCGTACCTGTTAGGGAGCAATAACTCAAACAAAACAGAATACCTAACTTTTCATTAGGTTCAGTCACTCTCGGGCGAGAAGATGGATTGTTCGGGGGTTATTTATTCGTTGGAGGTGAATAATGTTCCCCCTTTTCGTTACTCTTACTCAATCGAATTGACGAAGTAACGATCGTGAAAAATGAAAAGTTCCAGAAGTAATTAAAACATCACGGGCACGCGACTTTTCACCGTCTTCGTTTCTACTTATTTGCTACTTAAAGATTATATTTACCGAAACAAAGAAAGCGGGATCGATAATTTGATCTCTGGCGTCACAGAAACGCTGCATTTACCGCCACTGTCCAGCTGTACCTGCTTACATAATAAACAATATATTACGAAACAAAACGGGGCGCACCAACAAACGAACTTCGAGGAAACGGCGATGCTCGTTTATTTATTTTCATAATTTATAGGATAGTTGTAAAAAATTTCACACGTATTCGGTAAGATTGCGGGTTCGATAGTTTCGTTTCAAACGTCACCCCCCCAAAAAAATAACTACCATATTTATTGTTATTTCTGCCTTTTAGAGATTTATATAAATTTGGTCGGTTTTGTTGTGAAAAAACAAAACATTATTTGAAAGACGTTTCTTTCAACAACGACGGAGCGAAACTGTTGAATAAACTGAATCAGAAATTCCAGAATATTTTTTCTATTTTTTTAGAATTAATTAATCGTCTAAGAAAACATTTTTGGAAAGAAAAAAAAAGTTTCGATAGCATGCTTATTTTTAACATGAGTTAAATAAAGGATTTTTTTTTTTGTAAGTAGAATTTGTCTGTATATTGTTTGTCCTCCGCGGGTATGTAAACCCCAAAATTTTATGTTCTAGGCTTACTAACTTACGGCTGAGCCACCAGTGGGCACTCTGACCGACATTTGTGTAACGCGTGTTATTTATGACCGTAAAATTTAGATTTCGATCCTAGCAGCGAACACAGCGCAGCTAGTCCACTGTGTGTGTAGTTGCGCTAAAAATCAATACGTCAACTTTATATCTGATCCCTGTAAACAGGTTTGTCTACCCCGTATGATGAATTACTAAAAACTGTTAACCAAATATGTTTTTTGATGAACCAGAACAAACAACTAAACACTCACACAGAACAATGTTACACGAGAAATTTAACTTCTTTCTTTTAGATCAAATCTGAACACGGTCCTATTAGTGCGCTTTAAGATTTGCTTTTCTGTTTTAGCGCAAAGCCACACTGCGCTCTTGTCCACCGGATTTTAGCGTTGTAAGTCCATAAACTTACCCCTGATCCACCGGGGGAGGGCGCCCTCAAGCTTACGATTATATATAGCCAGCGGGGTTATCCGAAACGCTGAGCTTCAATACGCATAGTACGACCTCTTGCGGAGATGCCATTCAACATAATATAATGTATTTGATGTTAGATTTATCAACTATTCATTTTATCGTACACTGTTGCTGATTTAAGGACGGCGCGTGGTAAGAGTTTGTTTTTGAATTTCGTGCAAAGCTACACGAGGGCTATCTGCTCTAGCCGTCCCTAATTTTGCAGTGTAAGACTAGAGGGGAGGCAGCTAGTCATCACCACCCACCGCCAACTCTTGGGCTACTCTTTTACCAACGAATAGTGGGATTGACCGTCACATTATAATTCCCCCACGACTGAAAGGGCGAGCATGTTTAGTGGGACGGGGATTCGAACCCACGACCCTCAGATTGCGAGTCAAGCGTCGTAACCATGCCGGGCCGCGTGGTAGGGGAGAGTAAATATCATATACAGTGTACAGGGATACTGGAAAAAAACAAACAACTTTAGATGGACATTTCGAATGTTCTAAAGGTTATACAAATACAACGTACAAACTGTACGATGGGCAAAAGAATATTAATTCTTGACCTGAACATCACCTTGCACACCGACTTGTCAGACTCTGAGTCAGATGGATACTGACAGTTCACAGACATATCTTGAGTTACTGATGCTTTTGTAACTCAAATTAAATGATCTAAATTCCGAGTTAACGTTTAGCGGCTCTCTTTGTTGACTTTGAATTTCGTTTCCTTTCCAAAGAAGCCGAACTTAAACAATCAGTTAAGCGCTACTGAATGTTTACTCGTAATTCGGGTAATCAAATTTTGTTTGAGCTTTCTCGCTCTAACTTGTGTTTGAAACGCATATGATTTACGACGCGTAAATTTTACTACAAACTTGCAACGTTTCGTGTAAATAAGTACAGTGAACTCGGAATTATAGTCAACATTCCATAATATAGTCAACATTCCATATTATAGTCAACATTCCATAATATAGTCAACATTCCATATTATAGTCAACATTCCATAATATAGTCAACATTCCATATTATAGTCAACATTCCATATTATAGTCAACATCACATAATATAGTCAACATTCCATATTATAGTCAACATTCCATAATATAGTCAACATTCCATATTATAGTCAACATTCCATAATATAGTCAACATTCCATATTATAGTCAACATTCCATAATATAGTCAACATTCCATATTATAGTCAACATTCCATAATATAGTCAACATTC
>NW_013673553.1:29831-34051 GCF_000517525.1 Limulus polyphemus
TGTGTTATTAGCTTTGGGCGAATATTCGAGAAACAACAACAAATAAACACAATAAATATAAAATAGCGATAATAATGCATTGATTTTTTTCAACTGAGTACTCCTGGTGTTATCAACAGGGAGACAAGTTCGGAAACACTGTTTATCAACAGAATTCAGTTAAAATGCTCGTGAAGAAATGAAAGAGACCTTTATTATGGAAGAATGAATATATTTTTTTTTCTTTTCAAATTAAGAAACTGGGTTTTTGAGAGAGGCATGCCCCCCCTCCCCCCAGTGGATCAGCTGTAAATCTGAAGTGTGTCAACGCTAAAACCCGGGTTTCGATACCCGTGGTGGGCACACCATAGGTAGCCTATTTTGTAGCTTAGTGCTTCAAAACAAACAAATGGAAAGAGAAACGAAAATTTATCTAAATCAGCTAACCGACGCAAGTAACCACAGAACGTTGCGTTTTAGAACTAACCCTATCGGATAAATTGGTCATCACTTTTATTGTCTTTTATACGGGGAGTCCCAGAAGTCTGGACTCGTAGGGAAAAATATAAAATGTATTCTTAATTTATTTATTGCCCCCCCCCCCCATGGCACGGCGGTATGTCTGCGGACTTACAACGCTAGAATCCGGTTTTCAATACCCGTGGTGGGCAGAGCACAGATAGCCCATTGTGTAGCTTTGTGCTTAATTACAAAACAAAACATACAAACAATTTATTTATTATTCAAACTGCATGCCGATAACAGCCGTACACACATCAATTCTTGGTATACTGTGCCATTAGGGTATTCTCTTTCCTGAAACACGTACCACTTCACATTACAAATGTGTTTGTTTAACTTTAAGGATATAATGTCTATTTTCCCTATGGGTCTAGACTTCTGGGACACCCTGTCCATTTGTCTAACAGCCTGTTTATATTTCCACGACCGACCCACGGTGGTTCAGCACTAAGTCTGACGGCTTATAACGCTAAAAATCGGGTTTCGATACCCGCGGTGGCCGGAAGCTCGGATAACTCATTGTTGTTAAGCACAAAACAACACAGACAAACAATTATAATCTCACATCATGGACACCTGGTGTTGGTAATAGATAAAACGCGAGGACTGATTATTTGTAGGCGAACATTAAACGTCATTACACCAGTTGTCACGGTATGAATGCCTTTTGTTTCACGAAGGACAGTTTTTATTTCAACGCATTTCTTTCCAGTTCCACTTTATATACAGAATAAATTTAATTGTTTTAAATTTCAGTTTATAATTTACCCGCCAGGTGGCACTATTCGTCAAGAAGCACTACGTTTTTTTTTCAACTTAAAGTAAAGTAAATAAATGTACCCCCCCACCCCACATACATACACACACACACACACACACAAACAAACACATACAAACACCGTCATAAATTCAATTCTAAGTGTTATTGCCGTTATAAAAATGTCTGAAACTTTATTTGACAAAATGAGTCGCATACAAAAAGGCTTAAGCACCACAAGGACTACAGTTTTTGTGGAACGCATAATTTAGCTCCAACAGTGGGTCTTTATAAATAAATTAGAACGCTCAGACTACGTATATACACAACTTGAAACTCATACAGTGGATATTTCTCGAAAACACACAGATAGACAGACGAGCCGTCATGTCTCTTAGTAATTAGGGTGTGTTCTCTGATCTGAATGGAAAGAAAATATGTTACCGTCCGTATAGTGTCCGGCTGATAACGGATGTATTTATTGTTAATTCTGGCTATTCGTAGTATAAGCAACAAAATAAGAGTTATTGTGTCAAAGAAATGTTTTTACTGTGTTATCCAAAATACGATTCAACTCGAAGATTAAAGTCCAAACTTATAAGTCACGCTATCCGTACATCACATTCTAACGTATTTCCAAACTCGTAAGTCACGCTATCCGCACACCACACACTACTTATGAGTTTGGAAATACGTTGGAATGTGGTGTACGGATAGCGTAACTTACGAGTTTGGAAATACGTTGACGCTGTCCGTGCACCACATTTTAACGTATTTACAAACTCGTAAGTCACACTATCCGCACACCACACACTAACGTATTTCAAAATTCGAAAGTCACGCTATCCGTACACCACATTTTAACGTATTTCCAAACTCGTAAGTCACGTTATCCGTACACCACATTTTAACGTATTTCCGAATTCGTAAGTCACGCTATCCGCACACCACACACTAACGTATTTCCAAACTCGTAAGTCACGTTATCCGTACACCACATTTTAACGTATTTCCGAATTCGTAAGTCACGCTATCCGCACACCACACACTAACGTATTTCCGAACTCGTAAGTCACGCTATCCGCACACCACACACACTTAGTATCTTTCTCAAACTATAAATCTCCCCAGGTAGGACAGTGTTAAGTCTACGGACTTACAATGCTAAAATGCGGGGTTTGATTCCTCGCGGTGGACAAAGTAAATAGCCTAATGTGGCATTGCTCTAAAGAGAAAACAACAAACCAAACCTATATACTATACAATCTGATAAAAACTGCCTGGTTTACTTACACGTTGTTTTAATATTTCTTTGTCTAATTTAAAACTATTTGGATTAATTAATTAACTAACGGCCGGAATACTTAATTAAGATGTACTTGCGCCACTGCCTTTTTTCACAGTTTTCGTCGGTTTTAAGATGTTTGGTTTGTTATAAATTTTGCTCAAAGCTACAAGAGGGCTATATGCGCTAGCCGTCCCTAATTTAGCAGTGTAAGACTAGAGGGAAGGCAGCTAGTAATCACCACCCACCGCCAACTCTTGTGCTACTCTTTTACCAAAGAATAGTGGGATTGACCGTCACATTATAACGCCCCCACGGCTGAAAGAGCGAGCATGTTTTTAGCGTTATAAGCCTTCAGACTTATCGCTGGGACACTGATGGTGAGTAGGTAAACTAATTATATAAAATGTTACATACAGTAACTTGAACCTTTTAAGATGACGTAATTTCTATAAAAAAAAACTGACACGATATTGGCATTAATTATTAATTAATCACTGGATTATTTTAAATCTTCATGTCGCACTTAATCGAGGTTTATCACCTATTTAAAAAAAAAAATCATTATTTTTCTCTCAACTCGAAAATACAAACGATAACGTTACATCGATTAAGGTTTAACTGAATTTTTCAAAAGAGAGCGGGTCTTTAACGTCAATTTTTGTTTTTATAATCGCCGTGTAAGCTTACAGGTAAGCTCTGTGCTCGAAGTGTTATTTTTCTTCCGACAGAAATATATGTATTACTAACTTGTCTGGACGGTATTTGAAAAACTTTTAATATCCAAGTTTTTATTTGTTTGTTTCCGAACTCGAGAACTATCTGCGTACATTTTGTCCCTAATTTTGAAATGGTAGAGTGCAGGAAAGGTAGCTAGTTAATAGCATCCACCGCCAACTTTTAGGATTCGAGTTGTACGATTTGACCGTCACTCTTGTAATACATCCACGGCTCCAAAGGTAAAAAAAGCCGCGATTTTGCAGCAACGGGTCTCGAACCATGAATTCTCGGATTCACAGCCCTGAGACGCTATAGGGCTAGGCGTATGACTATTACAAAAACATATGGAAATCAGGCGTAGATGTCTCCAACTGTGAACTACTGATTAAAAGGAAGGCAGCCAGTCAATAACACCCATCGCAACACAAACTTTGAACCTCGGGCCCTTCGATAAGCAGCACGAGGCGCCAATAACTATGTCACATCCGGGTCAACAACTTTAGTATTAAACAAAGTGAAATCTGAATATAATCATTGGTTTTAAACCTGCAAACATACTGTTCTAGTGTTACGATGGATAGGCTTAAGTCAGCTTCTCTAGAATTATAAACTTTCCTGTATAGTTTAAAGTAACAACAGAGTAAAAATATATAACAATAAACTTTCCTGTATAGTTTAAAGTAACAACAGAGTAAAAATATATAAAACAATAAACTTTCCTGTATAGTTTAAAGTAACAACAGAGTAAAAATATATATATAACAATAAACTTTCCTGTATAGTTTAAAGTAACAACAGAGTAAAAATATATTTATAACAATAAACTTTCCTGTATAGTTTAAAGTAACAACAGAGTAAAAATATATATAACAATAAACTTTCCTGTATAGTTTAAAGTAACAACAGAGTAAAAATATATATAACAATAAACTTTCCTGTATAGTTTAAAGTAACAAC
>NW_013673554.1:0-12162 GCF_000517525.1 Limulus polyphemus
GGATGTGTGTGGATTCTGGTTGAATCGAGCTGTTTATTTTAAGCTTTACTATGCTTCTTGTAAAATATGGAGAATTGCTAACTGGCCATTGGTAGAGATACATTTTTTTATTCGATATTAAGAATCAGTCTTAAATTATTTTTAGCTTTTGTTTATCATCGAATTAAAGTATATACTTACCTAAAGCTAAAATAAAGTGAAGTGGGCAGATGGCCAGATATATAAGGAATAAATCAGAATGTTGCTCTAGTGAAACTTTACTTATAACAGTATAGTTCGAGGTTCGATTCACGTGGCAAATACAGCTCATTTGGCAGCTTTGTGCTAAAAAAAACAAAAAAAGAGGAGTGTGTCATATAAATCTTATTATGTTTAGCTAAGCCTAGTTTTGTTTTCTGTATCTATTGCTCCAAATAACCTGTCAAGATGATAGACTATTCAACACTAGAAACTAATGTATCAATGATGTGTCTTAAAGGGGGGGGGGTGACTCTTTATTTGTAAGACACTTATATTCTACATAGCTCATTTTACAAAATTTTTTTTCTTGAGTTATAGATGAAAAAAAAACATATTTTATAGGCAGGATATTTTTATTTTGATCAATTCAAATATGAAAACTGTTTAAAAGGGATAAAATTATATATTTTAAAATAATTTTTGTTACTGTTTGTTTGGAACCTCAGTGGCACAGCAGTAAGTTCTAACAACGCTATAACCCGGATACTCATGGTGGGCACAGCACATATAGCCCATTGTGTAGCTTTGTGCTTAACTATATACAAACAAATAAACAAACAAACTGTTTGTTTGTAGTTAAGCGTAAGACTACACAATGGAATATCAAGTTATTCCGGAGCCACCGTGGAACTGTTTTGTTATGTCTAGATAGATAGATTGTAGCTGTGCTATTTATATTTTTTTCAAGAACTTACGGTGACGTCTTTTGGGTAGGAAAAAGGACCACTTCTCTTCCCTGCTCTTAATATTATATTCTTATATTTTGAGACCAATAAATATATATATATATAACGTGTTATATTTACAAGTAATATAACAAATGATCAGAGCAAATGTTCCCAAAGTAGACCGATTTTTAGATTTTAACCTTAAAACACCGAAGACCATTTGGAGGCCTAACTCCCCTGAACCTCAACTAAAAATCCCTCCACCGAAGACCGTTTAAAGGCCTAACTCCCCTGAACCTCAACTAAAAATCCCTCCACCGAAGACCGTTTAGAGGCCTAACTCCCCTGAACCTCAACTAAAAATCCCTCCACCGAAAACCGTTTAGAGGCCTAACTCCCCTGAACCTCAACTAAAAATCCCTCCACCGAAAACCGTTTAGAGGCCTAACTCCCCTGAACCTCAACTAAAAATCACTCTTATTCAAATCTGTAATGCGCTTTTATGCAGACAGTAACTTATGATTCATAATAATAGTTTGTATTCTCCTATTTCAAAGCTCCCCAGTGGCACAGCGGTAACTTGCTAGAAACCGGGTTTCGATACCCGTGGTGGGGTGAGCAGAGCACAGATAGCCCATTGTATGACTTTATGCTTAATTACAAAGAAAAAAACATTTCAAAAAGGAAAAGCTAATTATAAATAATTCTCAAATAAATTACATCATCCTTCTCACTGAAAATAGGCCTAGCCAGTGATCCGAATTAGAATATAACTAATACTGCAATATATATATATATATATATATTTCTAGTAGAAATTTATTATTTATTATATTACTTATTATATTTTATCCATACACACTTGTCGCTATTGATGTCAAGAAATTCTTTTTTTACAGCCAGTAACTTCAAATGTAACAGCACATGGGACGGAGTATCATGTTGGCCTTCAACATCAGGTGGAGCTACTGCAGAAATTTCTTGCTTTGGGGAGCTACGTGGTGTCTTTTACGACACAAGTCGTAAGTACAAACGTGTGGTTGTATAGATATGAAATTAATATAGCTGGTTATATATAGATATGGGATCAATGTAACTGGTTATATAGTTTTATCAGTTTATCGTGTTAAGTATGGATAAACCTGTTAGTACGTTTTCTCCTGGCTCGGCATGGCCAGGTGGTTACGGTGCTCGACTCGCAATCTGAGGGTCGCGGGTTCGAATACCCATCACACCAAACATGCTCGCCCTTTCAGCCGTGGGGGCGTTATAAGTGACGGTCAATCCCACTATGCGTTGGTAAAAGAGTAACCCAAGAGTTGGCGGTGGGTGGTGATGACTAGCTGCCTTCCCTCTAGACTTATACTGCTAAATTAGGGACGGCTAGCGCAGATAGCCCTCGTGTAGCTTTGCGCGAAATTCAAAAAACAAACAAAAAAATCAAACGTTTTCTCCGAGTATCCTGTTAAGCGCATTAGACAATAGGTAAGATCCAAGTAAGACAAGAAGTAAGATCCAAGTAGCTAACAAAATATATCAATATTGATGTAATCCTGTCACGATGAAGAGGATGAAGATGAAAGACCAACAGTAAAATGGGAAACTATTAATGGATGTAGATCTAAGTAATCTAGTTGTTGTTGTCGTTTTCTTGCTTCTTATTAAATTGTAGTTAATTCTATTTATTTGATTTATTTCTTCGATAAAAACATAAAATCCCAAATAAATTTTAATCTCAAATATACCACTATATATCCAAATACCAAGAATAAGATCAAAGAAATAATTAGTTTTTGAAACAATTATAATTATACATCTTTTGAGAAAGCCACTTTTAAACTTACTTATAAAAAAGAAAAAAACCATTACCACTTTAAAGATTCAATTGTCAAATAACTAAGTAAAAAAAAAAAGTCCATAAGTTAATTACAAAGAAAACGGTGTGCTTTAAAACATATTATTCGTACATGGGCGTGTCTGGGATTTCCTATTCATAGATTTTCAGAATTTTTTCTCGTATCCCGTAAGGTGGCTAAAACAGAATATTTGATTTACATTATCTGAATCCTAAAACGTGAAAATATCGGCTTCGAAACCACCAGAAAACATGTGCAAGCTCTAAGAAAAAGTAGGATAGTGATATACATCGTAGCGGATATCCTGCGAACAGGGAAGATTATATACAGCGGAAGTAACATCAGTTTATATCCGTGGTCAAACATTACTTCCTTTCTAATCTGTCTTGACCGACATTGGTTTCCTTAGCTTCCCGCAATGATAAGAACCTATAGAAAGGACATACGCCTGTCTGTTCTGCTGTTAACAGTGACTTAAAAACTGTGGTAGTTGTTCTAGCAGTGGCTACCTCCGACAAAGGTTTAACCATAAAATTATCTAATCGTTTTATACCCCCCCCCGTGGGGCACCATATATTGAATTACATTGAGTTATTTTATGTTTTTGCGACACTCATTATGAGAAACTGACCAAAATAATTGTTGTTCTATGTAATATGCATGTGGGACCCCAGTCACTCGTTATTCTGTGTAATATACATGGGGACCTCAGTCACTCGTTGTTCTGTGTAATATACATGGGGGACCTCGGTCACTCGTTTTTCTGTGTAATATGCATGTGGGACCCCAGTCACTCGTTTTTCTGTGTAATATACATGGGGACCTCGGTCACTCGTTGTTCTGTGAAATACACATGAGGGACCCCAGTCACTCGTTTTTCTGTGTGATATACATGGGGACTTCAGTCACTCGTTTTTCTGTGTAATATGCATGTGGGACCCCAGTCGCTCGTTTTTCTGTGTAATATACATGGGGACCCCAGTCACTCGTTTTTCTGTGTAATATACATGGGGGACCTCAGTCACTCGTTGTTCTGTATAAGATACATGGGGGACCCCAGTCATTCGTTGTTCTGTGTAATATCGCTTGACAGGAACGTAACGTCACCTTCAATGTTATAATATCGCTTGAAAGTAACGTAACGTCACCTACAATGTCATAATATCGCTTGACAATAACCTAACGTCACCTAGAATATCATAATATCGTTTGACAATAACGTAACGTCACCTACAATGTCATAATACCGCTTGACAATAACGTAACGTCACATACAATGTCATAATATCGCTTGACAATAACGTAACGCCACCTTCAATGTCATAATATCGCTTGACAGTAACGTAACGTCACCTACAATGTCATAATATCGCTTGGAAATAACGTAACGTCACCTAGAATGTCATAATATCGCTTGGCAATAACGTAACGCCAGCTTCAATGTCATAATATCGCTTGACAATAACGTAACGTCACATACAATGTCATACTATCGCTTGACAATAACGTAACGTCACTTACAATGTCATAATATCGCTTGACAATAACCTAACGTCACCTAGATTTTCATATTCAAAACCGTTATGCCACAAAGTATTCAATCATGTATGTTATTCTGGAACAAAGAGCTAGTACGTTTTTCTTTAGTACTTCAGAGCTATCTGCGTTCCCTAATTTAGAAGAGGTAAACTAGAGGAAAGGTCAGCTAGTCAAAATCACCCATCGCCAACTCTTAGGGTACTTTTTTTACCAAGGAATAGTGGGACTAAGAGATTAATCGTCACATTACAACGCCCCTACAGCTAAAAGTGCGAGTATGTTCAGTGACGGGATTCGAAACCGCGACCCACAGGTTGTATTATGACATTGTAAGTGACGTTACGTTATTGCCAAGCGGTATTATGACATTGTAAGTGACGTTACGTTACTGTCAAGCGATATTATGACATTGTAGTGACGTTACGTTATTGTCAAGCGATATTATGACATTCGACTAGAACCACTGAATCGGCTTGAAGTCCCTTCTGACTGGATTCAACTGGTTTATAACAGTTTTCGACTTCTTTTGATCCATATCACTTTGTTTTCCAGTGACATCTTGGAAATTCTAAATCCACAGTCTGAACACATCTTTATGATCGAAGTGTATGCATATTTTGTGACGGAAAGAACTGGCAGCGACAAACAATGTCAAAGTGTAGTTATGATTGATGCCGTCCTACAGTGCTACGGTTGTCACGTGGCTTGTACATTCAAACCCTTAAACCTGATTGGGTGTTTTTGTTTATAATGTCGCATTTTTAATGTTCGTATTTTATTATTTTCGCGCACAGGTACATAAAGTGTTCACTGCGCTAGTCGTCCCTAGTGTTAACTGCGCTAGCTTTCCCTGGTGTTAACTACGCTAGCCGTCCCTAATTTTGAACTTATGGACTAGAAGAATGGCAGCTATTCAATAGCACCCACCGCTAACTTTTGAGATACTATTGTCTGACCAAATTGTAGGATTTTACTGTCGCTCTTATAATTCACCCATGGCCCTAAAATGCAGAAAGAGATTTTGCGTTAACGGGACGCGAATCATGAATCCTCAGCCCTTTTGCATTTTAACTACGATGCTTAATGTTTCTCAAGATTTTTTACAGTCTGTCTGAGTTTTAGATTATACTAGCCAATGGCAGAAGAGTATCTTTACTGTTAACTAAATTTGGACGAATGAAAATGACTGTTTGGAGCAAGAACAAAGATCTTGAATTCATTGAAATGAAATATGAAGGTTTGCATCAATTGATAAGGCAGACTAGAAAATAAAAAAAAAGATGTGGCAGATCACGCTGTACATAACATCTTTCGGCTCCCTTCTAAATACTTCGTTTAGATTGAGCTTGTCACGAAACCTGAGAAATAGATGTTCGTGTGAATGTTGTCATGCTTCTATTCAAGTGCGCTTATAGTGCAGTCAGCAACAAGAAAGAACTTATAATCGAGAAGAAGGCTTTGAAAGAGACCGCTTCAAGTCTGTGAAAAGTGATTCTGGGGAGGAGAAAGAAGGAAAGAGCGGGAGATTGTTATGAGAGTTGAGAACTAGAAACCTTACTTCCGGAAAGGATACTTACGTTTCCATGAAGATGTACGGTTGCTGTGGAAAGTCATTTAGTAATGGGTTTCTTTGTAGAAAAAAAAAGGGCAAACTAATAGTCTTCCAGTGTCACATGATTGAAATAAACATTCATGGATCGTAGTTAAAGCCATAGATCAGCCTAATGGAGATTTAGCTAGACGACTCTTTGTGCTACTTTATATAAGCTATGTAGATAGAGATATGATAAGATGGTTTCCATTGGTCTTTCTCTGGTATTGTGAACAATTTCTTATTACCTCTATAGGCTTGGCTGACTTAAAGATCAGTTAGCAAGAATGAATGATATCACCGTCCCTGTTCCACTGTGTACATTAATCATTTATCAAAGTCATGAAAAACCAAAATGAAAAGTAAAAAAAAAAGCCTGACGTAGGACTGAATATCCTAATTGCTGAAATAAAATAATATAGGAACACGAAAAACAAATACTAAAAACATACACAACCAAAAGTGAAATATATTTTATATCAAATTTCAGAGTCTATTTTAGACAATAAGCTATAAATACTTTGAAGACTTGAACACAATTTACTAGAATCACTGACGTAGCAAGAGTCCCTAATAATAAGTGTACAGTCTCTCTTACTGCCAAAAATAAAACTAGGTTATTTTAAACAATGCTAGTTCTAGTTGTTACAGGCGGTTGCTATGCGACACACGAAAGCAAAGACCAATAAGAGACGATCACTGTATTTTATATTTATTTTTAACGCTAAAAAAAATACGTTTTTAAATAAGTGAGACTACCTATGTCTGTGACACGAAATATATTTTTATCTTTTTCTTGTCAATGACGTGTTTCAGTCATTTAAAAACACTGTATTTGTTTTCAGGTTGTTTCAACATCGGAGAAATTCCCAAATCCTAAATGTTGTTATCTTCACGTTAATACTAGAAATAAACGACCTTATAACACCAAAATGTTGTTTTTATTTAATTAGACACTCAACCTTTCGCTTTATAGCTTCTTCGGAAGTCACTAAATCACAAACCGGTGTTATAAGGTCGTTTACTTCTAGTATTAATAAGTCTTCTCTACACCAATATGCACTACAAGAAATTAAATAACATCTTCACATTGTTATGTTTGTACAAAAGCGATTTGGCTCTACAAACATACAGTATTGTTACAAAACGTTTTAGAAATGTTTACAATTGTTGTAATTCTATATATTATACAATATCCTAAAATTGTTGTAGTAACAGATAATGCATCGTAAACACACGAGAAGATTGTTCAATAAACTTTTAAAACTGTTATTTTACCGCTTTATGTGCTATTATTTTCTATCATTTCCAATTGATTTGATTTTTATTGCCTTCTATAACTTGCAAGTGTTTTTTTGATCGTTTTCTTTGCTATTATGTTTCGTTTTTTTTTAATATAAAACTTGCGAAATTTTCAGTGACCTCTGTAAAAACGGTCTCACTTGCCCCCCTACTTATTACAAACCACTTTTTGACACGAACTAATCATTGATATTAGGCTAGGGATCAATGAATTTAGATAAGCTTCTATTGGTTACAAAATAGGACGTTATAACAGACGTGTCAGTAATCAGTCTTTTTTTTTATTTCTGAATAAGTCTATGCTATCAGTATTTCCTGTTCTTTATCTGTATTACCCTGTTTATCAGAGTGACGCTTGACAAGCTTATTCTTCAATCTGTATCTAAAATTCTCCGATGCGCCAAATGAAGTAGAAAATGCGAGACATTCCAGTTTATAGTGTAGCAGACTTTCCAGATCCTATCTATATGTCAGGGAGTCTAACAGTTAACATCAATATTTAACTATAAAAGTCAACCCTGCGTTTAAAAAACAGCAACTCTGAATTAAATAAAACAGTTTCACGTGTAATGAAGGATTTTCTTATTCATTGGGTGATCAATTATACACATGTGTATAAGTGCATTATAAAACCATCATTTACCTTTCATTAAATTACAAGATTTTTTTTCTCGTTCAGAAAATGCCAGTAGAGTGTGCTACGAGAACGGAACATGGGCTAAAAGATCAGATTACTCGAGATGCAAACCGCTACCAGGAGACGAAGAATTTTTAAAGGTAATATATGTATACTTTTATATACATAATCTATTGTAATAATACCCAGTTTTGTCTGTTCTGAAATGCGCGCGCACCTTACTATCTAATCGTGCATGCTCGCATACTTCATTTCAACTGATCTAAGTAAACTAAAGCAAAAAACGTACACGTTACAGTATTAATTTATCTTTTTATTGAATAAAGGCTTAACTAATGTTAGGCCTAAGACAAGTGGACTTATAGATTTCGGTGTCTGTGTTTAGAATTCTTTTGTATTATTATAGCAATTTTGTATTTAAAGAAGTACTGTTGCAATAAAGAACTGATATAATGATAATAATAATATTAAACATATTAACTCCGTTTAGTTGGTACTTTAGTTTTAGCTAATATGAAAGTTTCTTGTCTCAATAGGTTCTGTGGGATGTGAAAGAAGCCACCACCATCTACTTTGTTGGTTATGGCATCTCCTTGGCCGCCCTCTTTGTCGCTCTGTGGATATTTCTGCATTTTAAGTACGTTGTAATTTTGCCCTCCGATGTGTTACTAATACATTTTGTGCACTCAACCGCACCACAAACTTGGTGTTCCATGTATACTTCCGCTCGAAAGAGGATGTTAAATGTAACATTTTCATAAATGATCTCAGAAGTTTGAAAGGTCAACGTAATTTTCTGTTTGTAAACTGTCGGCAAGAGGGGGGGGGGGTCATCAAGTTCAGACAAGCATAAAGGGGTTCCTATCATCCAAAGCAGCAAAATTTTTTACTTTTGTTAATTTTATTTGAATCTTATTTATAAAGCCAATAAACAAAAGAAGAAGAAACGCATTTTTGATTCTATCCGCACACGGAAAGTAACTTGAATTATAAAAGAAACTCCTAAACCAATAAAGATGCTTGAAATATCAGAATGAAAACAGAACAGATAACACTTGTTTTACAACTCGCCTTTTTATTTAATTTGCTGTCGTCTTTTGGTTTGATTATTTGCTTGCTAAGTTTCGCGTATCGCTACTCAAGGGTTATCAGCGCACCTGTTCTTGAGCTATTCTTATCAGGTTAAATAGTTGGATTTGATGTTCACTCTTATAACGCACTCACAACACCAAAGTGCAGCGTGTAATTTTTAAAACATTTTTTTAGTACCGGTAATGGAACGCGATCCATGAACCCACAGCTCAGCACTGTAACCACTAAGCTACGCTCGGCTTGTTTTTTTTAAACTGTTAATTTATACAGTAATCGTGACATAAAGCTCACTGACATTCCAGAACTTTAATTATGCTGTTTTAAAATAATCAAATACAAGGAAAGAAGAGCTGCACGAACGCTACCTGTATTAGCTGTTCCTAATTTAGAAGTGATAGACTAGAGTGAAGGAAGCTAGTCAACACTGCCCAACGCCAACTCTTAAGTTACTATCTTATCAACGAATTGTGGAATTGATCATCACATTATAACGACCCCACGGATGAAAGGGCGAATATGTTCGATGGTGGAGATTCGAACCCGAGACTCACAGATTATAACTCGAGTGCCCTAACCACAGGAACATGCTAGGTCTATTCAAATACTACCGGAGTCTCAATCCACTGGAGAGTAAAAAAAAGTATGAATAACACCTTAAATAATGGTTCAAATTATTCATTCTTTCGTTCCTTTATCTAAAGATGTTTTCTTAGTTCAAAACTACACAATGGGCTATCTGTACTCCGTCCACTGCAGGGAATCCAACCCCGGATTTTAACATTGTAAGTCCTGTAACCTTACCGTTGAACCACGGATGATTCTTTTACCTTATTTAAAAACGAGCATTTCTATAAATTCTAGATTTTGTCAAAAACAAGTTTTTCTGCAAGGCTGGTTCTTTTTTTAAAACATATTCCACAGAGAAAAATGACAAACTAATAAGATTGGCTTAGTGAAATGTAAGTAAAATGGCTATCCGCTGTACTTTACAAATGGAAACGCAGAAGTTATTTCCTTTTAGAATTTGTTGTTGTTGTTGTTTTCAGAGCATTTAGTAACCGATATTTTATTTCTAGTTCCTTTGTTTTTCATGGTTATGTTTAGCATGTATTCCAGCCTAATTTTACAGATGTCATCCCAAACCTGAACTCTTCAGCTTTTGTTATTAAAATGGTATTGGTATAAACAACAAGAAAAATTATGATATAATTGTCAAGTTATCTGAGAGAATACGGACGCATTTTATATGAAGAGTGTATGGCACCACGAGCGACTTAGTTAGTAACTATATTTGGTTCTTGGCGAATTTCCAGTCATTAAATACCACATTGGCTCCACTTATAGACTTATGGCTAGAGAAATATGTCCAGAAGGATATTTGTATAGCGAGATTGTTGAATGATCTGGAGAAGGAAATGGTCTCCATGGAAGCGACAAAACTTACACATCAGGGTATTTAGGACAGCTACCTTTTATGATATCATCCTCTTAGCCAATTCGAAGCAAGTGAAAGCTGAAGTAACAAAAGAGAACCTTCCGACCCCAAAAAATGTTTGTAATGAAGCTGGGCATATCTTTTAGTATCGATAATAAGTTAATAAACAAGTATTTGAAGCTTATACTTCTTATACTGAAAGAGCGCAGAAAACAATAGCACCTGTATAAAAGAAACCATTTTTAACTGAGTCAATATCTCGCAGTATTCTAGACAGCAAAGTACATGAAATAAATAGCAATATTTATGTAAGGTATTTCATTGATAGCTATAATAATATATAGCATAGAAAATGATTGAAATTGTTTGATTAGAATTAGTGTATAATAACTTAAGGTTCTTTGTTCATTAAAAAAACCTGATGACGACTCCTGAAGAGTGTCAAAGGGTAGTCCAATAAAAAAAAAATATTTTAAACTCGTTCCACATTAGAGTGTTTTATTTAGTTTAAAATTTGAATTAACTATCTCAAACCACAATATTGATCTTTAAATATTTATGGTGGAACGTAAGTTTCCAAAACGTATGCCAAACCGCACGTGTATCTTTTTTTTTAGAGATCTGAGGTGTTTACGGAACACTATTCACACCCACCTCATCGTCACCTATATCCTGATTGACTTGATGTGGATTCTAACCGCTTCGCTACAGATTGGACCTGCTCCTTCGACACTAGCAACAAAGGTAAAACACGACACAAAAGTTAATACGAGACAACAGTAACAACGGTCTTTAAATCTTGTAACTATGATGCCATCTGAACATCAACGGTTACCAGGACAACCAGAACCAGTAGTAGATGAGATCGTGATAATCATTTTATACAAAGTTTATTAAGGATGATTTTAGCTTGAAACGGTAAAAATCACGCTTTGGAATTTGTATTTATAAAATTTGTTTGTTTGTTTATAAGCACAAAGCTACACAATAACTTATCTGTGGTGAGCCCACCGCAAGTATCGAAATCTGATCTTTAGCGTAATAAGCTATCAGACTTTTCACTGGGTCACTGTGGGCTGTTTAAGTAAAAAAAAACAACTAAAAACAAACAGACGTTATTCCGTTTAGTATTAAGAGCAGAACGTCAGATGGAAATTATGTTTTATATACCCATATGGTTTGGAAAAGAATATTAATATATATTTAACTGATGTATATATATATATATATATAAGGTTTGCTATTAATACGATTTTCATAACAGCTAGGTACTTTTACAAGTTGAGAAAATTAATTTCTAATGCAGAAATAAGAAAATAATATTTCTTAATATCTTAAAACTCCTCACAAGTAACTATTTGCCAGTTAAGGTAAACTGGTGTTTTTTATTGGTGGAAAAAAATCAATTTAAATAACAGACCTAAAGTTTTTACACCGTTTTTTTAAAAATATAACAAGATAAATTTTATGAAAATAATCACTACCAAAAAAAATCCAGATAAATAAAACTTTTAATGTAGCCGACGTTTTTACTTACGTCTTTATCAAGGGTTAGGCGTGTATAGTTGAATAAATTTAAACATACAATCGTAAGTAAATATTGTTACGTGACAGAACAAATTATGAGGAAACATTATACTCCTTAAAATAAACAAGTTAATATTGTTATTAGGGTGTTAACACTTTTTATAAGATGGCGAAGCGTGATTATGATTAATTATACTTGTCCATAGATAATACTGTTACGTCTCTGTATGTTTGTTTGTTAATTCTTCTAAGATACAAGTCCTTTCTTTATAAAA
>NW_013673554.1:12846-18680 GCF_000517525.1 Limulus polyphemus
CTCACTTCCCGCCGACCGTAATCGCTGTCTTTCTTTCTCTCTGCCTGCTTCGTCTCCACTACGTCTCTCTCACTGTCTAGCGTACTTATATACGATAATTCTGCCTGTTCTAGAAACTTCTAAGACTCTCAACACGTGCTACCAGCGTCACTTGACTTCCGCTGTCTCAACACACTAGCGAATCTTCTATAATACTCGTCACGTGACCCCCGCTGTCGTGACACACTAGCGAATCACACAATACGTTAGGCCTAATATGTTGTTTAACACTCTATACTCAATCTAGTCCCTAGAAGAGTGTATAATAATAGTACTTCAACATCAATAAACATAATTAAATGAGTATAATGTAAAGTAAATATGTATACGCATGTACATATAGCTTTTGTTATGATACAAAAATACAATTGATACCTAACACTATTACGAGTACATAAAAAGTTTCATTTATCAGGATCTTATTTAGTTTAATTGATTTCCAGTCAGCACTTAGACATCTGAATGTAAGAAAAACTTTCATAAAATTCTCGCATTCTGTTGATTTTCTTCCTGACTAGGTTGCTTGTATATTAACCATCTTCCTAACTTACTTGATGGGAACGAACTTCTTTTGGATGTTTGTAGAGGGCCTGTACCTCTACATTCTGGTTGTTAAGACATTCTCTATTGACTTCATTAAATTTCACCTGTACGCTATTATTGGCTGGGGTGAGTTACTCTGTGTGTTGTTATTTATGTACCAATATAAGGTAATTAATATTCAGAACGTATAGCTTAGACTAGAGTATCTTTAGAAATTTTGTGAAATCTTGATAAAGGCATAAACCCGAAACGTCATAATGTAAATAAGTTAAACATTTTATTAATTTGGAGATTTATGTAGGAAATATTTCCATAATATAAAATTAACGCAGAAATTTCTAAAGGGCTATGAGTGATCATCATATAATAAAATTATTTGTATTAGATCAAGTTGATCAGAAACAGCTTGAGTAAGATTTTTCTATAATAAAATTATTTGTATTAGATCAGTTGATCAGAAACAGCTTGAGTAAGATTTTTATATAATAAAATTATTTGTATTAGATCAGTTGATCAGAAACAGCTTGAGTAAGATTTTTATATAATAAAATTATTTTTATTAGATCAGTTGATCAGAAACAGCTTGAGTAAGATTTTTGTATAATAAAATTATTTGTATTAGATCAGTTGATCAGAAACAGCTTGAGTAAGATTTTCATTCCAGTCATCAGGAATACTTCAGAAATAGAACATTTAATCTAATATTAGAAACTCACTCTGTCACAAACTGAAATTCAATTAACATAACGAGATATTTAATGGTATACATCAAGTATTTTTCCTAAATTCAGCGTTTCACCGTGTTCGAAGCAGGCGTATTTTCAACCGACTTAGGTACTAATTAGCCATCTCTTTACAAGTGATTTTTAACGACTTATTTTAAACCTGCTTGTAAAAGTATTTTATAAATTACTGTTTCAGGAGTACCGGCTCTTGTCGTTTTGATCTGGGCTCCTGTAAAGGCGTATTTTTCTCCTGTGACAAGTGACATGTTTCTTCAACTCGGGTAAGGCCCAAATATAAATAAAAATACATTTTGCAGGAAGGAATATTAATCTATTATTTTATGTTTAAAACGTGTTATTTGGAAGTTTCTTTTTTCTCGTATGTTAACAAAAAACATAACGTCGATTCACATTGGAATATAAACATTTTGCATAATTCAAATATTTCATCATAACTGCCGTGTTTTGTTTTAAAGTTTACACAGTATGTTACTAAAACCAGTAACTGGATAACATCACGTTCATTTTTTCCAGTCTTATGTTTCATATTAATAAAGTCAGTATTCAGATAGTAAAACTTTCCTTTCGGTGTCTGTTAAAATAATTCAATCAATTCAGATGCAGGGTCTAGACTTCCTGGGTTTTCAAATAACTCGTGACCTTATCAATGGAAAATACCAAGATACGCTTGCCAGAGCCCTAAAAAGATCCAAGAATGAACATGATTCAAGTTTCTAAAAGTGACCGGAGTTCTTTATTTAAATTACTTCATCTAAAACGTAAACCTAACAAACCAGATATGATTATGATACGGTTTAAAGAATAAACTTGTGATATGTTTTGTTTTTACTTTTTTCACCTCAGATGTCCTTGGCAGAATAAAGACGACTACGACTATATATTTATTTTTCCTGTCGTTGGTATTCTGTTGGTAAGTGACATTTCTTATAACAATAAAAACATTTGTTCTATTCAGGCAACATCAGAGTAATCAAAACTTTCATAATTACTAGAATAATAGTTTTAACACTTTGTGGTCTGTGTTATAAAACTTTTTAATCTGTATAATAACACTTTATGGTCTGTGCTATAAAACTTTTCAATCTGTATAATAACACTTTGTGGTCTGTGCTATAAAACTTTTTAATCTGTATAATAACATATTATTATCCAGATTGAAAAGTTTTATAGCACAGACCACAAAGTTATTATACAGATTAAAAAGTTTTATAGCACAGACCACAAAGATTAAAAGTTTTATAGCACAGACCACAAAGCTGTATAATAACACTTTGTGGCCTGTGCTATAAAACTTTTTAATCTGTATAATAACACTTTGTGGTCTGTGCTATAAAACTTTTCAATCTGTATAATAACACTTTGTGGTCTGTGCTATAAAACTTCTTAATCTGTATAATAATACTTTGTGGTCTGTGCTATAAAACTTTTTAATCTGGATAATAACACTTTGTGGTCTGTGCTATAAAACTTTTTAATCTGTATAATAATACTTTGTGGTCTGTGCTATAAAACTTTTAATCTGTATAATAACACTTTGTGGTCTGCGTTGTACTGCTTTCATAATTTTTTTGTTGTACAACTTAATGCTAACTTCACTCTATAAACCGTTTTTCTTCCAATAAACAATGAAATCTCATAAGCTAGTCAACTCAACTTCACCTATCATAGAAAATAGATGAAATATACGATGACCGAGGGAAAACAGCTTGATAACGTTACCTTTAATAGCATCTTGTGTAAATTCACACTGATTCATTTACTAAGTCAATAACTAACAAGGTGCAAAATGCTGAAACCTTAAGCTCAGTCTTACTGGAAAACGTCACTCTGAAACCTTAAGTTCAGACTTACTGGAAAACATCACTCTGAAACCTTAAGTTCAGACTTACTGGAAAACATCACTCTGAAACCTTAAGTTCAGACTTTCTGGAAAACATCACTCTGAAACCAGAACTTCTGTTTTATTGGAAAAGATCATTCTGAAACTTTAAGTTCTGCCTTACTGGAACACATCACTCTGAAGCCAGAAGCCCAGTCTTACTGGAAAACATCACTCTGAAACCTTAAGCTCAGTCTTACTGGAAAACATCACTCTGAAACCTTAAGTTCTGCCTTACTGGAACACATCACTCTGAAGCCAGAAGCTCAGTCTTACTGGAAAACATCACTTTGAAACCTTAAGCTCAGTCTTACTGAAAAACATCACTCTGAAACCTTAAGCTCAGTCTTCCTGAAATATTCCCAAAGTCATGAAATTATCCGAGCTCTACTTGAAATTGTTATAGTTATTGATATCTTGAGAATGATAATATGTGAACTGATAAGAAATGCTCACAAGACCTTACATCCAGTTAATATCTATTTATTTTAAAGCAAAGTCACATTGGGCTATCTACTATGTTCTTCCCATTGTAAATCCTTAGACTTATTGCTGTCCCGCCTGTTAACAATAAATCAACTGACAAGTAATACCCTCAAAACCTTATGTTCAGTGTATTTTATTTCTTGGTTATGTTAATTTTTTGTTTATATTTTTATTTATTTACTCAAGAACGTCAGTGTGAAATGTGTATCTTCAAAACTATGCGAAAAAACTGTATTTTTTTTAATATTACATTTTGATGGAACAATACTTGTTAACTTTAATTATTGGTTGTCAATTTAGTATGAAGACAAAACGACCATAATCCCCAAAACAAGATTACGTTTATTTCTTTCAACGTTTCGTTTCTTCAGCTTCTTCGGGAATAACCTTATCCTAGATTTTATGATCGTTTTTCATTGTATAAAAAATGTCTATGTTACTCTAGTCAGAATTTTCTTACTAGACTTTTGCCAAATTTCCCTCGTTTTCAAGTTGCAGACAAAGCTAATACTTGTATGAGAAAAGATAAATATATATAGAATTAAAGGCTAAAAAGTTTTTTTATAATTTTTAACACTACTAGAAAGAAATACGAGGAATTTTCATTAAGAACACGCCGTTTTGTTAAACTCTTTCTCAAAACATGGCGTTTTAACATGTAAACAAACAAAAGATGTTACAGAGAAAGCAATTATTTTTAAAACATTTCAACTGCGTGAAAAGCTACATTTATCTATAAAAATCTAATTAATTGAGCAAAACTTAAAGAAAGTTACCCGTTGTTTTTAAACAAACTGTCTGTCTGTCCGCCATCTAGATAAACATCTTTTTCTTGGCCCGAATCATGTGGGTACTGATTAGTAAGTTGAGATCAGCTACAACTGTTGAACAGAAACAGTACAGGTAGGATCTGATTATCATGTTGTTTATCTATCATAACAGGTAGGAACTGATTATCATGTTGTTTGTCTATTATAACGGGTAGGATCTGATTATCATGTTGTTTATCTGTTATAACTGGAAGGAACTGATTATCATGTTGTTTATCTATCATAACAGGTAGGAACTGATTATCATGTTGTTCGTCTATTATAATGGGTAGGAACTGAAAACAACATGATAAATCTATTATAACAGGTAGGAACTGAATATGGTATTGTTTAATAATTGTACTTAAAATATTGATAAATAATATCCAAATCTGATTTACGTTTACGAACGAGTTTTAAAAGTATTTGTACATTTATATATATGTTTGTGTATTTAACACGTAGAAAGGCTTCGAAGGCTCTGTTGGTACTGATTCCTCTACTAGGTGTCACTTACATCCTCGTCATTGCAACACCCAATCACCGGACAGCAAGGATAGTGTTCACCTATTTACAGGCGACACTACTCTCAACCCAGGTATTTCCGTTTATGTATGCTATCCTAAATTATCAATTATCTCAAGATGTGCTAAGTAGGACTGCCCGTCTGTATAGGTTACACGCTTTGCACTGGTCCAAATGTTAAAACTAACCCCTGCCTTACGTTTCATGCTGCTAGTTCCTATGTTAATATAATTACAATTAAATGATCATTTCTGTTGCAAGAGTGTTAAACAGTTGTCAATCTGAACGACACGTTGGTTAAGCGACATTGCCAAAAACATCTTAAGTGAAGGCCTAGACATCCCTATCTTAGGATTATTGGCCGAAAAAAGGGGCAACAATTCAGCATCACCCACTGCCTATAAGGCTGGTTTTCAACTAAACAACACCCTTGCGGCTGCAAGCGAAGAGCATGTTCAGTGGCACATCGCGACTTGAACTTTGGACCTTCAGGTCCGCAGCACGGTACGCTAACAACTAGGCCATGCCTGACGTTTTAAACCACAAAGACTTTAGAAGAACTTTAGACTGTTTAGGATAATGTGTTCACTTTGGTGAGTGGCACATCGCGACTTGAAGTTTGGACCTTGAGGTCCGCAGCACGGTACGCTAACAACTAGGCCATGCCTGACGTTTTAAACCACAAAGACTTTAGAAGAAGTTTAGACTGTTTATGATAATGTGTTCACTTTGGTGAGTGGCACATCGCGACTTGAAGTTTGGACCTTCAGGTCCGCAGCACGGTACGCTAACAACTAGGCCATGCCT
>NW_013673554.1:19387-22002 GCF_000517525.1 Limulus polyphemus
TTTAAACCACAGAGACTTTAGAAGAAGTTTAGACTGTTTATGATAATGTGTTCACTTTGGTGAGTGGCACATCGCGACTTGAAGTTTGGACCTTCAGGTCCGCAGCACGGTACGCTAACAACTAGGCCATGCCTGATGTTTTAAACCACAGAGACTTTAGAAGAAGTTTAGACTGTTTATGATAATGTGTTCACTTTGGTTTCCATCATATTCATATGGTAAGCTGGTTGATTATTACCACTTTTACATATGATCTAACTGACACTATGACAGTTCTCTCTGGTAACATCTTATGCTGTTTGGTTTATCTTATAGCATATGTTGAAAGTATTAACAGATAAACTGACACAAGTTCATTCTGTTTAAAATTCACTCTTCAAACGGATATCTTCGAGTTCCATTCATGAATCATGGTTGGTTTGTTTGTTTGTCTGTTTTGAATTGCGCGTAAAGCTACACGAGGGCTATCTGCGCTAGCCGTCCCTAATTTAGCAGTGTAAGACTAGAGGGAAAGCAGCTAGTCATCACCACCCACCGCCAACTCTTGGGCTACTCTTTTACCAACGAATAATGGGATTGACCGTCACATTATAACGCCCCCACGGCTGAAAGGGGCGAGCATGTTTGGTGACCCTCAGATTGCGAGTCGAGCGCCCTAACCACCTGGCCATGCCGGGCCTATTTTAATATATTCAAATCAATTTGAGAATATTATATTTCACACATAAACACCATGAATGTTTTAACTTTTGTCTTTACTAATTTCAGGGCCTCACAGTAGCGGTTCTCTATTGTTTTTTCAACGGAGAGGTAAGTTAAATCTTTTTTTTACTGATAAAAATTATTTCGTCTCTTGTCTACAGTGTTTTATACAATAAATATTATGTTAAACTGTATAGATAGCTATAGCGAATATAAATGCTACTGTTTCAACAGGTCCGGAACTCATTACGTCATCACATGGAACGCTGGAAGATGAAGCGGGCACTAGAGGGCGCTCCTCGTCATTCTGTCAACTACCGACCATCCCAACATAGTGAAAACTTGAACTCGTATTGTAGCAGGAGGTCTCGCAATAGAGGGAGCTGCGTTAGCTTTACTACTTCAATATCTTTTATCAGTGGCGCCAGTCACAACACACAAAGTGGTCACAAGCATAACGAAACATCCTTCATGATGCTCTCGGCAAAACCTGATGCAAGTTAGAAAAGAATAAACGGAAAACTTAAGTTATAGTTCACTTTGCTATTAAATCGTTTGTTTACTAACAGCACATATGAACTTTGTGTGACAAAAAAATAAAAAAAGGATCTCGAAATTTAGAAGAATTTCATTAACAGGTTCACATAAGTTAATATCAATATGTAAAATAAATTATCAGTAAATAATCTCGAAAATTATAAAAGTTTCTGTAAAATATAAAGGAACGTCAACGAACACAGCTTTATTTACAGTTGTTGGTGTATGAGAAAATATGTCACTAAACAACTGGACACTGGTCAACATTATTGACCAAAAATCAGATAATATATTGAGTCATTTTTGTAGACGTTATTACGATATTACCTCTATTGTGTAATCGGACAATATTGAGTATTGTTGGGAAAGTATCTTATTGTATTACGTTATTTTACCGAGAAACAAAAACTCAAATACTATCTAACCCAGCACTGAATACATAGAAAAGTGTACGGGTATGTGTTATGGAGACACGGGCCTAGGAAAATGGACACCACGGTTCGAACAAAGATATTATTGTGGTTGTTCTTGCTCTTGTTCAAGAAGCAAAACTTTGTGTAACGTCAAACGAGAATTTCAAAATAGATATGGAACTGTCTCAAGTGACTGCACGTTGTTATTGGACCTCTGTAATCGTAATTACAAAACGTTGGGTGAATTGTTTCTTGATAGTACCACCTTGTTTTGAATTCATGTACTTGTTAAGATTACGTGAATATTTTAAGATTTATTGTGTTATAATACCTAGTTTATGGAAGTATTGATGTTTAAAAATGTTGCATCAAGAGGGCGCAAAACAGATATAAATGCAATAAGGGCTAATTTTTTTATATTCTATGATCCGAAAGAGAGTGTCAAGCAGAAAAAAAAATAAGCACAAGTGACGCCTTTTAGTTAGTGATAGGAACAGTTAGAGCTATCTTGCTCTAGACGAGACATTCCTGAGTTATATCTCGATACAGTTAGAGCTATCTTACTGTAGACGAGACATTCCTGAGTTATACCTAGATACAGTTAGAGCTATCTTACTGTAGACGAGACATTCCTGAGTTATACCTAGATACAGTTAGAGCTATCTTACTGTAGACGAGACATTCCTGAGTTATACCTAGATACAGTTAGAGCTATCTTACTGTAGACGAGACATTCCCGAGTTATACCTAGATACAGTTAGAGCTATCTTACTCTAGACGAGACATTCCTGAGTTATACCTAGATACAGTTAGAGCTATCTTACTGTAGACGAGACATTCCCGAGTTATACCTAGATACAGTTAGAGCTATCTTACTCTAGACGAAACGTTCCTGAGTTATACCTAGATACAGTTAGAGCTATCTTACTGTAGACGAGACATTCCCGAGTTATACCTAGATAC
>NW_013673554.1:22812-25509 GCF_000517525.1 Limulus polyphemus
TCGTCACCGCTAACGCTTAAGTTACTCATTTTACCATTGCCCGTCACATTATAACGCTCCCACGGCTGAAAGGGCAAGCATGTTTAGGTGGTACGGGGATTCGAACCCACGACCCTCAGACTGCGAGTCGAACGCCCTAACCACCTGGCCATGCCGGGCCAAAATAGTTTTGATTTACACGAAAATAGGTCAAATTTAAGATTAAGATGGACAAGGGGAAAGCCAGGATAACCCCAACTTAAAATAAGAATAAGACAAATATATTAAGAACTATCAAAGATCTATACGCTGAACTGCATTAAAAATAAGTCTGTCTTAGAGGATAACTGATGTTCCTTTGTTATATGGAAGGACCAGCGAGGCTGTTATATCTAAATTAACTGCTTATCAAAATTCCATTTAAATGAGACATCTGGCGCCATAACAAAGTGATGACGCTTGGGATTGAAATTACGAATAATTAAATAGATTGGTTTATAGTATCGTTGTCATGGTTGTGTTCGTAATATTTGTCACATTCAAATCATTCCGCTCCTCTTAAGTTTACGATGCTGGGTTAAACCGAGAGGTTTGTTTGTAATTAAGCACAAAGCTACACAATGGGCTATCTGTGCTCTGCCCACCACGGGTATCGAAACCCGGATTCTGGCGTTGTAAGTCCGCAGACGCTGGGGGGGGGGGCAAACCGAGAGGAGAATTGAAATTTTCTTTGTAAGTGGTTTAAAGTTGGGTATCGAAACCTGGATTCTAGCGTTGTAAGTCCGCAGACACTGGGGGGGGGGGCAAACCGAGAGGAGAATTGAATTTTTTTTTGTAAGTGGTTTGAAGTTTGATATTTAAAATTAGTATTTGAATTCTGCCACTTATTATTGTACAGAGTGTTTTAAAGAAGTCGAAGCGTGCGTAAATATATTTTGTGATAAACAGTATCTGTCTGTTTTCACGTCAAGGTGTAGCGAAACGTAAAATATGTTATTGTCAAGTGTAATTTTACGTTCTTGTCTAAATAAAGATATATTACGACGATATACAGTTTACTCGAGTGGATGATGTATTGTGTTCTAAGGGTTTAATATATTCTTGTTATTTCTTCTTGGCTGTCATGAATAAAATATAACACGTTCTTGCTAAGCCTTACTGGTGTCACATTCATACAACTTAACGAACGAATCTGTTGACCATATTGCGTGTTTTAATTACCACGCGATAAACTGTTTTATCTGTTAATAACCGTAGTTGACATATGGGAGAGAGAGAGAGTTGTATAACTTGGACATAATTTGTTTATTTTAGATATATCTGCGCAAAGCTACACAAGAGCTATCTGCGCTAGCCGTCACTACTACACAAGAGCTATCTGCGCTAGCCGTTCCTACTACACAAGAGCTATCTGCGCTAGCCGTTCCTACTACACAAGAGCTATCTGCGCTAGCCGTTCCTAATTTATCAGTGTAAGACTAGAGGGAAGGCAGCGAACCGACGACAAGAAAATGCGGAGTGCATTTCGCGGCAACGGGACGTGAACCATGAATCTTCGAATTCACAGTTGGGCCACATTAACCACCTCTTCATACCCACTTGGATACTCTTTTTGTAATTGACACGTCGTTTATCCCCCCCTCTCCCCTCGTTCGAAAACTTTTGATAACTGAAATCATCATCTCTGTACGATAGGTAATAACTCTTCTTTGAAATATCATGTTTATGTGGGTGTCAAATATCTCTTCATTACGATGTCATGTTCATGTGGGTGTCCAATATCTCTTCATTACCATATTATGTTTATATGGGTGTCAAATATCTCTTCATTACGATATCATGTTCTTGTGGGTGTCACAACATGATATGGTAATGAAGAGATATCTTGTGGGTGTCAAATATATCTTCATTACCATATCATGTTTATGTGGGTGTCAAATATATCTTCATTACAATATCATGTTCATGTGGGTGTCAAATATCTCTTCATTACGATATCATGTTCTTGTGGGTGTCAAATATCTCTTCATTACGATATCATGTTCTTGTGGGTGTCAAATATCTCTTCATTACGATATCATGTTCTTGTGGGTGTCAAATATCTCTTCATTACCATATCATGTTTATACGGGTGTCAACTACCTCTTCATTACGATATCATGTTTATGTGGGTGTTAAACAGATAAAACTTTTCAACATATTCCATGCAGCAACTTTGTTACTCTTGGGTTGCACTACAAGTTTGTTTTTCTGGAAAATGTTATCAATAACGTGTCAATAAGAAACCTTTTTGTTTATTATTCCCGCTTCAAACACATTCCGCGATGTATTTCGTTCAACATAACACATATTACTTGCTTTTAGTTGACATCTTTAGTGAAAGTTAGGAATTAATAATAAAAATAGTCATGTGTTCAGTTTTCTTTTGATTCTTAAAAAAAACGTTTTGTTGTTTAAATAATGGTTTGGATAATGGCTGGAGACAGCTTGAATGGGTAATGAAGAAAAACTTTAATATAAGTTTAACATAACAGCAAATGTCCAACGTTTCGTACCTGATGATGACAAAACCTTGTCGAAACGTTGTACATTTGCTGTTATGTTAAACTTATATTAAAGTTTTTCTTCATTACCCATTTAAGCCGTCTCCAGCCAAAATAAGGGAAGGCTAGCGCAGGTAGTCCTTGAGTAGTTTTGAGCGAAATTAAAAAAACAAGC
>NW_013673554.1:25805-30189 GCF_000517525.1 Limulus polyphemus
GCTTGTTTTTTTAATTTCGCTCAAAACTACTCAAGGACTACCTGCGCTAGCCTTCCCTTATTTTGGCTGGAGACGGCTTAAATGGGTAATGAAGAAAAACTTTAATATAAGTTTAACATAACAGCAAATGTACAACGTTTCGACAAGGTTTTGTCATCATCAGGTACGAAACGTTGTACATTTGCTGTTATGTTAAACTTATATTAAAGTTTTTCTTCATTACCCATTCAAGCCGTCTCCAGCCATTATTAGTCTCAAAGTGGGTTCCTCGTCATCGAAAATGGCTTGGATACTTGTTAAAACTTTAGATATATATTCTCTGTTATATTAAACAGTTTGTTTGAAGTTGAGCACAAAATGGGCTATCTGTGCTCTGCCCACCACGGGTATCGAAACCCAGTTTCCAGTGCCGTAAGTCTGCTGAAATGCCGCTGTGCCACTTGGGGGAGGGGGGAGACATTAAACAATTCAGGATTTTTTGTTCTGTAACTGCAACTCTTCAAGTCCTCTTAACCGTCCAAAAAATATCCGGTGAGTTACAGAATTAGAGTAGCCCAAGAGATGGCGGTGGGTGCTGTTGGTTAGTTGCTTTCCCTCTATTTTATCAGTTCAAAATTAGGGACGGCTAGCGCAGATAGCCCTTGTGTAGATTTGCGCGAATATCCTAAACTAGCAATATCAACATGGAAATATTTACTATGAGACATGTCTTTTAGTAAGCACGCGCAGGCATCTGGTATAAGCACAATTGTTCTGTTAAATCGTCGAGGTGACGACAACTGGAACCCCGTGGTCTAACTTTTCAAATTAAACTATTCGGGTTATCCACAATATGTTTTGAGGCGTTTTTTGATACTGTTAAAATATTTCATGCACCATTACGACTATTTAATATTTATGTTTTACATTTTCCCAATAGCCTATAGTCTCTCCTTTTCGGACTTCCCGAAGTTCATCACTTTGTGACATATTATAAATACTTAGACATTCCTAATCTAATTTAACTGTAATGTATAAGGCCGTGGCACGAAGATTCAATTCCACTTCAACTTTTGTTGTGTCATAGTTGTGAAACACAAGTTTTTAGCCTTAACGTGTAAGAAAAACACACCGAGAAAGACATTTTACTAGAACAGAAAGAACCTTCTTTAAATATCTCACAACTTTACTATAAAAAAAGCGTACAATCAAGAGTGGATATTATAGTAAATTAGGAAGACTGCCTTTGTGAATGTTATGTTGGTGTTTACGGGCTGAAGTAGCTAAAAGATGAACATTTCCGTTCTTATCAGTTCAAGACAGTTTCAAAGCGAAGTTTTTTTTTAATATCTTGTATTTTTGTGTTAAGGGTATATTCTCATAATTCTTACACTTGTATTAATGCAGCGTTTTCTCAAACTGGGGTCCGCAAGTCATGTCCGAAATTTCATAAAAAAATATTTGAAAAATATGATTCATAGAATCTATATAAATGATACGCTTGCGTTTGTCTGTCCGGAACTTTTCTCGCAAGTATCTCCATCAAACACCACAAATCTCCTATCGTTACAAAGGCTTTGGTTCGAGGAGTCTGGATTGCATATTGGGTTTTCAATTAAGAATCACCTTGCCCGTTTTTTTGCTTAGCGAAACCTTTCAATGCAACGAGTATGGTACACAATGATGCAATGTTGTTGTCATCACGTGACGACTGGCTTCGATTTCAACTTTAGTTATTTATGTACAAAGTATTTCACAAAAACAACACTTAACCCGCACGTAATTTCCTTAAAAAATTAACATTTAACTAAATACAATTGCTATGGGCTTTCTCGACCTATTTATGGTATAAACCACGCATGCGCACTTCGTTAAAACCATATGCTTATCACTTTATGAACACGCATTCAGACGTTTCTGCATATTCAGCTAAGTTTGCCTTCATTGCAACTTTATATTTACTTTCCTTTGCAATAATTTAGCTTCGGTTTGTTTCATAGGTTGCGATAAACACATTTTAGCTACTTTTTTTTTTAGTATGGTATTTTATTCTTCGTTTCAGTGAGGTTCTTTGTTTCAACGCGTAAAATCATGTCATACGCTGAACACTCATAACTGTTTCATACTATGTGTACTATTACTATACTTCACTGTTTACTTTACATGTAGATTTATTATACAAAGTTACGTCTACGTGAGTTTGATTGCCTGGCAGCTTAATTTTGTTTCACACTAGACCAGGATTTATCGATCTAACACATAATGCTTTGAAGAAAAGTAGCTTAAATGGCCTGCGTGAAAATTATAAAATAAGAGAACTCCAAAAGAATGGCACGAAAAATACCGTCAACATTTTGCGGGTCTCGGCTAGTAAAGAAATATTTTTCGTAAAATGAAATGTATATTAATTAAGACAATTAATTTTAAAACATAGCTTTTCATGTACATGGAATCTTTTTTTTTATAAAAAAAACAACAACATCGATGGGTTTGGGGGTCCGAAAAAAATAAAAATGAAAGGGGTCTTCGGGTTATTAAAGTTTGAGAACAGCTGCATCAAAGGATGTTTCCACGAAATATAAGGAACACCCCTTAATACAAGTACACGAAATATAATTCTTGTATTAAGAGGTGTTCCTTATATTTCGTCTACTTGTATTAAGGGGTGGTCTATATATTTCGTGTACTTGTATTAAGGGGTTTTCCTTATATTTCGTGTACTTGTATTAAGGGGTGTTCCTTATATTTCGTCTACTTGTATTAAGGGGTGTTCTATATATTTCGAATACTTCTATTAAAGATTAAGCTTCAGACATCTTTACTACATAAAACTAAACAAACAACAATAACGCGCTCAGCACAACTATGGTAGGTTAATAGGATCGTTCTGAATCCATAAAGGGAACGTTTTGTATTTAATTATCTACAGTTGTTTTATCTTTTTATATTAGAATTGAAAGTTTTCGCGCATCGTGTCAATTACTGACGTTTCAAATTTTATTACAGTCAATGAACAAATAAATAGTTTAATACAAAAGCTACAGTTGGACCTGATTTTAAAGTTTGTAATACTTTTTTTTCTTACATCTATATATATACGACTATCCAGATATAGAAATACTAACTATTCGACTGATTATGAATTGAAACTACTCCTAGATTTATCACTAACTACTGATCAAAGCAAGTTACCTGTATAGATCAGCACTAAACATAAACTCAGTATATAGTGCAGCTACTTTAGTATATAACAAAAATTATAATCCTTATCATACGTTGATTCATCAACAAAACAAAAACTGCTGTTCACAGCAGGGGGTACCGCGAATCAAAGGATGCATTAGGCCTCTTACGTCACATATTATATTTTCAATATTACCTTTGGTAAAAATAAAATAAATCTCTAATAAAATTAATTAAAAACATATTTTCCCCATCAGTAAAGTTACCCTCGATGACTCGGCTTCAAATGTTACGACGATAAAATTTGGAGTTCGATACCTGTGGTGGGCACAGCGGAGATAACCCATTTCCTAGCTTTGGCCCTAAAAGAAATTTAAAAATTGCAAAGTCATTAAATATGTTCGTAACTCTTATAAATAAAAAAAACTATGTTGTCACAAAAATACGTCGGATAATATAATGAAAAAAACTTGTATCAATTACTTAGCTTTGTAGTGGATACGCCTCCCATAAAATATATTCATTCTTCTGAAATACGAGAGAGAGTTTCTTTCATAGAAGAGGTGTATTTCCAGTAACATTCAGGCGTGTGTTTGGTTAGGTATATTTAACTTTGAAATTTCACAAGAAAAAAATCGTTTTGATTTCAGACGTCATGACGTTATAAGTGGTTGAGCTGAATAGACTGCAAGGAAAAAAAAATATTTAAATGGATTTATTTCAGACTAAATATGTAGATTATACTAAAATATGTCACTCTAGAAGGAAAATAATTTATCATTCTCTGTTTACAAACAGGATTAATATTGTAAGTATCCAAGAAAATGGATTTGATAACAGCGAAATAATACTTCCATGAACCGAAGTAATTTGTTGATTTCGTGTTTTTGAAATGTTATTAAATATGTATAGCTGCTCGTTTGTTCGTTTGTTTGTGGGAAAATTACTAAGGTCATCTGCCTTTGTTCATGATTTTGAATTACCGAACACAGAGAAGGCAATTGGTCGGCAGCACCCACCGCCAACTTTTACCAATGAATAGTGGGATTGACTGTTACATTATAACGCCCCTGTGGCTCAAAAGAGCGAGCAAATTCGGCCCGGGTTTCGATCCCGTGCTAGTCGAGAGCCCTAATCATCACTAGGCCTTGTGATGGAATAAAATGACATTTAGAACATATTGTATATTCTAAACGTTTACCCCCCCCCCCCCCCCCCCCCC
>NW_013673554.1:31172-34813 GCF_000517525.1 Limulus polyphemus
ACCTTACATCTACTAGACGTCGTTGATGGAGTAAAATAAGTACGACTTATAACAACATGTTATATCTAAGTTAACCCCCTACCCCCCCCCCTCGGCACAACGGGATGTCTGCAGACTTCAGCGCTAGAAACCGGGTTTCGATATCTGTTGTGGGCAGAGCGCAGATAGCCGATCGTGTAGCTTTGAGCTTAACTTCAAACAAACAAGCAAATTGAACGTTTATAAAAAAATATTGGAATTTTGGCAACCCATTAGAATTAATACAACCTTTTTTTCTTGAGTTAAAAATACACACTTATTAATAATTCGTTGAATTATAGCATAAAGATATACCACAAGCGTGTTCAAAAATTTTATCTTTAAAGTTCTATATCTTACCACCAGGGATCATTTGGTAACAACATCACAAGAACGTATCAAATGTTATTTAGCTTTCACATATAATTAATGTATTAATAAGAAACAGTAACGATTTATATGTTTGCTGAAACATCCTTACTTTTTCTGTCGCACATCCACCTAGTGGCTCAGTTATAAGTACAAAGAACTTATAACGCTAAACCCGGATTTCGATATCTGTGGTGGGCACAACATAGATAGCTCATTGTGTAGTTCTGCGCTTAACAAGAAACAAAAAAAAAAAATACTTTAACAAATATTAGAAAAGTCGTTATTAAAGAAAAAAGAAATTCGTGGTAAAATTTATTTTTTTTATCAGTTAGCATACATTTTGCTAAGCCTATTTACATTAAAGCTGGTTTCAATGTATATTTCTTTACTTACGTCTGTATTAGGCCTACTTTGTTCAATTGCTTCGTTCTTCTAAGCAGCGTCGATGAACTGTGAATTCAGCGAAACTAGTCTACTGCAGCGGAAGTAGCGAACCAGAGAACTTGTTAGGTCTGTACATAATCTTTGCTACATGAAATTCACGTTTAGACGAGAAAAAGTTTGTTTTTTTTTTTAATTTTCGCACAAAGCTACACGAGGGCTATCTGCGCTGGACGTCCCTAATTTAGCAGTGTAAGACTAGAGGGAAGGCAGCTAGTCATCACCACCCACCGCCAACTCTTGGGCTACTCTTTTACCAACGAATAGTGGGATTGACCGTCACATTATAACGTCCCCACGGCTGAAAGGGCGAGCGTGTTTGGTGGGACGGGGATCCGAACCCACGAGAAAAAAAAATTCACAAACGAATAAAACACTGGAAAATTTATCCATAGTAACCTTCATTTTGGATCATTTAAATCTCTTGTAAAAAATACTTTATGGATTTTACTTTGAGAATCACACTCCACAGTTGTCAAGGGAACAATTGTGATATTGTTCAGATTTGTTTGTCATAAGGAAGATGGCGCATGGTCTTAATTAATATTGATTTGACTTACAAACGTCATAGTCAGTGGCCAGCACCGTCTACGTATTATGTAAATTGTGACAATTAAAGTTGCTTTAATGAAAGTGACAACCAGAACTCGAGGATAGATTGTATATCGTAATGTAAATTCGTTTGGTTCCTAGTTGAATTAATGAGATTAAAAATACTTCAAAAATCTCAATCAGGAATAGTTATCTCTACATTTGTTTAACAAGGCCTATAATTAATCAAAGAAAAGAAATAGTTTACTGTAAAATTAATATAAATAGTGAGGAATTAATTAATTAATAATGTGAGTACTTCTTGGATTTTAAAGAATTGTACTGGTAAACATTGTTCAGTGTCAAGAGAGTTGCGACGACCAAGAAACGGTAGCTAAAAATTCAGAAGACGTGCGTTTATTTTAACCGAAACTTAGATCTCTCTCTCTGTGATAGTTATAAAAATTAAAAACAAATAAATTATAATGAAATGCTTTATTTCTTACTTTTGGCACTAGAGGCGAAACAGATATATATATATTTCTCCGAAAGGGACCAAAGACCACCTGGGGGGAATCACCTGTTTTAGGCACTCGCACCACTATACAGTAGTGTTTTGTCTGTCAGTCAGTCAGCAGACATTAAAATGACGTCACATAAGGGACGCTTAACTTTCCAGTTTGTACTGTCGTGACGTCAGATGTAAGCCAAAATTCTGGGCTGTTTCCTGTGGTGGGCACGTTGCAGATAATGCATTGCGCATCTTTGCGCTAAAAAACAAGAAAAGCAAAAAAACGATGTTATATATACCGATACATTTTACAAAGAAAGGAAGCAAACAGAGTGATCAGATACGATGGAAGTCAGAAAAATGAACGAATTGATAGGAAATTTGTTGTTAGTGGTGTTTTTTGTTTTTTAGCGCAATACTGAACAGTTTGTTATTTGCGTTATGTCTACCACAGGGACTCGAACCCCGGATTTTAGCGTTTTAAGTTCGGAAACTTATGATAGGTAAATACGCAGTTTAATAAGAAACATAAGTGTCCTAATATTTTTTAACTGATCTCTTTCTTATTGGACTTTTCATCTTCAGTTTTCAAATTCATTTCAGAGTTATTAGAGTCACTCTCTATGGGAAGGGGAAACATTAATGCTGACTCCAGAGTATTGGAAATAAAAATACTAATTTTTCTTTACCCCCTGACTGGTGTTTCTGAATTATTTCATAAATTTGTTGAAAGAAAGCATCACTAAATGAAACTTCAGATATCATTAAGCCTAATGACCCCTAACAAAAACATTCTATCATGGCGTCTTAGTCACCATGCTGGCCTGCACCATTGTGCCTGTTTTTATTAGAATCATTTATTCGTTTAAGAGGTATAATCCTTTTAAGTTTCCTGTAGTAATCACAATAAAATCTATTGACGCCTATTGAGTTCTGTTACATTTTAAATTACACGAATCGTTTTACTTGTTACTATAGAGTAAAAAAATATTTTGATGATTTAGAACGATAAAAACACAACAATTAAAAATACAACTTTTGTAGTTAGAAAACTGGTGAAATCGGCTTTTAACACTCACTTTTCTAAATCATTTGTGCACCAAATTGCATGCGGGCCTGAACTTTGTTGGTTACTCGTTGATAATATATAAATCACGTAAAAAATTAAACAAAAATAACACCATCAAAATTAAACAAAATAACACCACTATCAAAATTTGGTGTTATTTTTGTTTAATTTTGATGGTGTTATTTTTGTTTAATTTTGAAGTGGTGTTATTTTTGTTTAATTTTGATGGTGTTATTTTTGTTTAATTTTGATAGTGGTGTTATTTTTGTTTCCTATCAAAATTAAACAAAAATAACACCACTATCAAAATTAAACAAAAATAACACCATCAAAATTAAACAAAAATAACACCACTATCAAAATTAAACAAAAATAACACCATCAAAATTAAACAAAAATAACACCACTATCACAATTAAACAAAATAAATAGTACTATGACTTCGTAATATTTTACATAGAAAATTAATTATTGATTATTTTCCCCAATTTTTGTAAATATTTCTTTAAAAAGAGTGTTCTAACTGACAAAAAAAAAACAACTTAAAATTAATATAATATACTAGACAGCCATTAATATGTTGTAATTGAACTCTATAAAACATAGTAGATAACTGGAGGGTTGAGTAAGTAAACTACATTCTATATCAGTTAAACTTGTTGTCACTTAACGGTATGAAACGGAGTGGGTACTTTGAGG
>NW_013673555.1:0-4523 GCF_000517525.1 Limulus polyphemus
TCAGTCACGCTATAAATTAAACAAACGCTATAATTCACAACGAACGAACGATTCACGCGTTTGACGCAATTGTCGTCTCTATCTCTGTCTGCAATTCAATTACATTGTTGCCGTCACTTGTTGGCGGTCTTATATACAAGAATACCGTACATCTAGTAAACTCTCGAGGCTTCTAGAAGCTCAAGACGTGTTACTAGCGTCACGTGACTTCCGCTGTCGTAACAAAACAAACAAACATCACATAATGATGTACTTCCTGTACTCCGTAGAAATAAATTTTCAATGTAAATACTAGAGTAAGTGAATTATTTTTAATTAACGAGTATATCAGTCAGTGTCAATTAGTGACTTAGCCAGCAAGATTATTACGTCTCTTTGTTTGCGATTTAGTTAGTCAGTGAGTTATTCTGTATATTTGCGGTCAATTTAATAGCAAGGAAATTCCACAAATAAATTTATTTACTTGGTATGTGTGTATTAGTTTAGGAGTTTCTGTTGAAAAGTTGTTTGTGAATTTAAGCCTACTAATGAACGAAGCTTGTAGCAAACATTAAATAAGAAATAACTAATTCGTTACGTGGTGTGGATGTGGGATTATTTTTAGCAAACAATCCAAAAGAACTCGCTCAATGATAGAACACGTTAAAACACAAGTATACCACGAGTTTTCTACCCCATTGGCTAATATACATTGTGTACGTAGTCTTAATACAAAATGTTTGTCTATAGAGCTACTAAGTTCTTTTCCCTTTAGTTACTCACATACCTGGTTCATTCAGCTAGGGTGTCATATGTATTTTATCGTAAGAAAAATTTCTGTAACATAGAATATACTGTTGCGTCAGCGAGATCACGTGACTATTCTCACGCCACCTGCTTTCTAGAACTATCCTGTACCTTGGCGAATGCTCTAGCATTTACTAGATATAGGGTAGTCTGGTATATGAAAGAGGGTGACAACGTGACGGACAATAATGTGTGTGTAGACAGTGAGTAATTGATCTGCAGTCAGAGAGTATTATTGAGCACGTTCGTTGTTATAGCGTTTGTTTTAGCGCGATTGTTGAAATTAAGTGTATCGTAAAGTTATATTCGGAAAGAATAAACCAGTTTTATTAAGTAAGGACTTGTGTCGCTAAAGTTTCGTCAGAACGAAGTTACGGAAAATCAATTAACGAACGGAGACGTAACAATACTGTAGAAAAATAGATAGTGGTCTTTTTTCTTTACAAGTCGGGTGATGCTTAAAGAATATAACATCATTATGTTCAATTGTGTGCGACCACCATCACACGACTAGAGACTGCATCTTGAGAAGAATGACATTGTTTTTGTTTATAATGTAATGTTTTCTCGGTTTGAATGAATAACAGAGATATGTATAATGATTTCAGCAAATACACTTGACTTATAGAACCCTCCAGTAAAGCCACCACACAACACATTTATCATTAACTTTGATTGTTGTTTGGCTGAAATAAAAAGTGTTTTATTGTGTATTACATTGTACCCATTCCCTTCCTTTTTTTCGAACTCAGTCAAGGTCGGAGAATTGAGATTTTTGCTCCGTAAAACATTTCTGACAAATCTTCTGTTATTTTGTGGCCCCCTACCCACTATTCCCGCATTACCAAACTATTGAAGTTATTGTTAAAAATATCGAATTATTGTTTACTATTTATTTTACAAAAAACATTTCTTGGTAAGAGTTAAAATGATTAGGAATGCCTCAAATTACGATGATGTAGTTTATGTCATTTTACTACGATAAATCTTACATTAGCAAGTTGTTTTGTACTACTCACTATTGGTGAATGTTCACATATTAGATTATGTTAAATAATTTTGTGTTTTGCCTCTTACAACAATCAGTGTTAGAAAATCACCCATGTTCTTTGTAAAACATATAGGGATTAATTGTAATATTTATGTTATTTTTGTTTAATTTTTCTCGTGTGACTCTTACGTCATTAGGAACCCTATAGCCAACAAAATCGTTAACCCACAAGCAATTTGGCCATTAATTGTTTGTTTGTTTGATTAGAATTTCGCGCAAAGCTACACGAGGGCTATCTGCGCTAGCCGTCCCTAATTTAGCAGTGTAAGACTAGAGGGAATGCAGCTAGTCATCACCACCCACCACCAACTCTTGGGTTACTCTTTTACCAACGAATAGTTGGATTGACCGTCACATTATAACGCCCCCACGGCTGAAAGGGTGAGCATGTGAAAGGAACTGAAATAAAAAAGCTCCCCAGTGACACAGCGGTATGTCTGCGGACTTATAACGCTAGAATCTTGGTTTCGATACCCGTGGTGAGCAGAGCTGAGATAGCCCATTGTGTATTTTTTGTGCTTAATTACAAACAAACAAAAATAAATAAATAAAAACCGCTTCTTCTTTTACATTCAATTAAAACATTATTTCCAGGATAGTTCCCATTAGTATAGGGTATGTATCTCACAAGAAATTTTAGGCAGTATTCTAATTAATTGTCCGTACAGTCGACCCGTATTTTGGAAAATCCATATTTTTTAAGAGAGACAATATAAAAATGTGAAGAATTGTCAGAAGGAATATAAGCACGAGCTTTAAAAATTGTGGAAGCACGTGCATGATTTAACTAGCATATTAAATTTTTAAATATTTGTATTATACTTATTTAAATCCATAGGTATAAACGTCCTGATTTTTAGATAACTTAATAATTATTCTGTACAACTGAGTTGTCTGATATAATAACTATGGTTACTTTAATTAAATCAGTTGCTATTGGACGGTTTGTTTATTTGTTTGTTGTGAAGCACAAACCTACACAATGGGTATTGAAAGTCGATTTAGAGTTATAAGCACCAGACTTACCAATGACCCACCAGAAGGCGCTATTATAGGTAACAAAATCTACTTAAAAGTAATATTATTTATTCTCTATCAATAAAAGAAGTGACTTATTTTTACTTATAAAAAAATTAGTTTTTTCTTTGTAATAGTGTTTCGTTTTCATTTGATATTTAATATACAATCATCAATTCCTAGAAAAACAACAACAACAATAAAAAAAAGTACAACCTCCAACATTGTTCTTTCATTTTAAATGAACATATATTTGATATTTGCCAATTTACATTGATCAGCCTTGATCTTACTGTAACTTTTCTAAAGGCCGAATGAACATGTGCTCATTTTGTTTCCAATTGAAAGATACATATAAAAAAGAAACCTTTATGATACTACGATTTTTGTGTATTTTATAAAACAGTTAAATGTTATCTGCATTATATTATTTATAAGAGAAGATTGGGGTGGCATAGTAATTAGCGTGTCAAACTGCACAGCGAAGATCCAAGGTTAGAGCCGCGATATACAATTTAGCTTCGGGTCGATTTATCTACGGTTCAGAATAGCTTCATGGGCGGTGGGTGCTGTTTGCTGATCCCCATCTCACTGATTAACAGTTATTAATTAGGGATCACTATACATGAGCATTATTTAGGGTTCTCTGATATTACCTTGCGTCATATAACGTGCCATTGAGGTTGAAAATACCAATACCACTTCTGAAAAGCGACTCCCTGTAAATAAGTTTGCTTTGCAAAACTCTAATGCGCAACGAAGAAGCTGACTGCACTGGGTCTGTATCGCAATAATATGAAACTACATTTCATATGCCGTAACTTTTCCACTGTATCTTTAAAGTTTTAATTATTGATAGTATACAACCAACGCTGTTATTATATCACTGCTACACTTAGCATATATGGTGCTGCTACGTCGCTGCTACACTTCTAATGCGATGACTTCAAAGCCTGATGGAACTTCATTTATTGGAGAACTCACAATTAAGTAATCTGCATTTGAAAAGAAGCCTTCTGTATGTATAAATAAGGAAGGATATATCCCATAGTATGGCTTACTACAACTGGTGAGTTAAACCGTTCATAAGGAAGGATACATCCCGTAGTATAGCGTAATACAATTAGTGAGTTAAACCGTTCATAACGAAGGATATATCCCGTAGTATAGCTTACTACAACTGGTGAGTTAAACCGTTCATGAGGAAGGATATATCCCATAATATGGCTTACTACAACTAGTGAGTTAAACCGTTCATAAGAAAGGATATATCCCGTAGTATAGCTTACTACAACTGGTGAGTTAAACCGTTCATAAGGAAGGATATATCCGGTAGTATAGCTTAATACAACTGGTGAGTTAAACCGTTCATAAGGAAGGATATATCCCGTAGTATAGCTTAATGCAACTGGTGAGTTAAAGGAAGGATATATCCCGTAGTATAGCTTAATGCAACTGGTGAGTTAAACCGTTCATAAGGAAGATATATCCCGTAGTATAGCTTAATGCAACTGGTGAGTTAAACCGTTCATAAGGAAGGATATATCCCGTAGTATAGCGTAATACAATTGGTGGTTTAAACCGTTCATAAGGAAGGATATATCCCGTAGTATAGCTTAATACAATTGGTGGTTTAAACCGTTCATAAGGAAGGATATATCCCGTAGTA
>NW_013673555.1:5308-6800 GCF_000517525.1 Limulus polyphemus
GAAGGCTACATCCCGTAGCACAGTGTAATTCAACTGGTGAGTTGAAACCGTCCCTATGGAAGGCTACATTCCGTAGTACAGCGTGGTCCAACTGGTGTGTTGAAACCGTCCTTAAGGAAGGCTACATCCCGTAGCACAGTGTAATTCAACTGGTGAGTTGAAACCGTCCCTATGGAAGGCTACATTCCGTAGTACAGCGTGGTCCAACTGGTGTGTTGAAACCGTCCTTAAGGAAGGCTACATCCCGTAGCACAGTGTAATTCAACTGGTGAGTTGAAACCGTCCCTATGGAAGGCTACATTCCATAGTACAGCGTGGTCCAATTGATGGGTTGAAACTGTCCTTAAGGAAGGCTACATACCGTAGTACAACGTGGTCCAACTGGTGTGTTGAAACCGTCCTTAAGGAAGGCTACATCCCGTAGTACAGCGTGATCCAACTAGTGGGTTGAAACCGTCCCTTAGGAAGGCTACATCCCGTAGTTCAGCGTGGTCCAACTAATGGGTTGAAACTGTCCTTAAGGAAGGCTACATACCGTAGTACAGTGTAATTCAACTGGTGTGTTGAAACCGTCCTTAAGGAAGGCTACATCCCGGAGCACAGTGTAATTCAACTGGTGGGTTGAAACCGTCCCTATGGAAGGCTACATTCCGTAGTACAGCGTGGTCCAACTGATGGGTTGAAACCATTCTTAAGGAAGGCTACATCCCGTAGCACAGTGTAATTCAACTGGTGGGTTGAAACCGTGTCTATGGAAGGCTACGTCCCGTAATACAGCGTGGTCCAACTGATGGGTTGAAACTGTTCCCTCGATTGATTTTATCTGGCTTGCACTTTCATTATTAATCACGTGTTAATTTAAATGTTTATGAATTAAAAACTGACTCACAAATAGTTTTAGACAGGAAAATTTAACTCCAGTAAATCTCATAACTATCAGGCTATAGCCCTTCACTCTTTCTATTCTCTACAATTAGACCAATCTTTGGTAAAAGGCTGGAATATCCTGCCGCAGTACAAACAATAATAAAATGTGATAAAGCTTGGTAAATATTGTGTTTAGTAATAAGTTAGGTTAACATATGAGAGACTAAAAGAAAGACACGAAACTATAGAATGAAAATAATTATAAATATTCATTATAAGATAGGTAAGAAGAAGTATTGGTAAATGTGGTGTGTTTGTTTTAAAAGAAAGCCCCATAGGGCCATCTGCTCTGTTCACCGCGGGGAATCGAATCCCGATCTTAGCGTTTTAAGTGCGTAGACTTACTGCTGTCCCACAGGGGTACGGCTTATAACACTAGAAATTAGGTTTCTATACCCCTGGTGGGCACAACACAGCCCATTGTGTAGTTTTGTACTTAACTATGAAAAAAAAACAAAGCCGGGGGGGGGGGAAGGTAGGGTATGGAAATAAATAATATGCAAATGGAAATAGAAAAAAAATAAGTATACGAAACACATGAAAACAATTATAAATGTAAAACAAA
>NW_013673555.1:7800-8742 GCF_000517525.1 Limulus polyphemus
TAAATAATATGCAAATGGAAATAGAAAAAAATAAGTATACGAAACACATGAAAACAATTATAAATGTAAAACAAAAGCTAAGAAAGAACAACGACAAACATGGAGCCACCAAAGCGGCTTTTAGAATATAAGAATGCACGTGATGGGTGACTGACGAGTTAGATAAGTGGCTCGTTGTTTTGAGTTCAACAAAACACAGCTCAGGTTGTGAGGGTTTTCAGAATACAGGACATCAGATGTATAACCTAGGAAACTGTATGGGTTTGCAATATACTGAAATGGTGACCCTGATTTCTTTCAGTTATACTAAAACATTGCAGTATCCTAGGGCACCAGTTTTGTCTTGACAGTCTCCATGGTAAACCTTATTAAAATGCTGAGATGGAAGAAATCCTGGAAAAAATAAAAACTGTGTTGTTGATATATTTCAAACATAAATAAACGTTGATGATGAAGTTAGTAAACATTACCATAAAATTTATAAATATCTATGGAAGTAGAAACGTACATATAACTCCTGTTGATAAAACTGGGCAACATCATTAATTTATTTATACTGTAGATCGATAGATCTTAAATACAGCTTAAAATGAATACCGCAAAAACCTGATATTAAAAATCTACCTGTATCACCACTTGACCTTCAATTTCAGACCCACTGGGCCTAACTATATTGTAATATCAAACTCTTAACACTATAAGCAACAAACTTCAAAGAATATCTCAATACAAAATAACCAATTCCTGCTGATTTCAGTGTCAATGCTAATAAGCTTAACCATACCACAGTTAACTTCCAATTTAACTGTAGAGAAAATACACAGAAACTCTAGCCTTAGTGAATAAATATACAAAATAACACTCCTTACGATAATAGAAACAACATTACAAACTCCAGCCTTAGTGAATAAATACACAAAATAACACTCCTTACAATAATAG
>NW_013673555.1:9742-11115 GCF_000517525.1 Limulus polyphemus
GAAACTCCAGCCTTAGTGAATAAATACACAAAATAACACTCCTTACAATAATAGAAACAACATTACAAACTCCAGCCTTCGTGAATAAATACACAAAATAACACTCCTTACAACAATAGAAACAACATTACAAACTCTAGCCTTAGTGAATAAATACACAAAATAATACTCCTTACAATAATAGAAACAACATTACAAACTCCAGCCTTAGTGAATAAATACACAAGATAACACTCCTTAGCAACGAAATTCTTATTTTAAATATCCATGACTCTGAGATTGAAGATTCATAGCTTGTGACAAAGTGCACTCCGTATACTGGGATATTGGGTTTATTGTCAATACTACATTTTTCTTGCTTTAACATAATGAAAACTTGAAGTTTTTGAAGTTGTCTTCTCTGTACTGATGTCTAATAGTGTGACACAAGCAGTTTCGCTGTTGTATCAAATATAAGCTTCAAACATATGTGTGTAGCATTACACAATAAATTGTTTGTCATACTGGCCAAATTGTGCATTTCATCTAATGTGATTTTGTAAACGTTCTTATGAAATTGAAGTATGTGTATCTGTATGTTCACATATTTATCTAGACTGATGTAGTATTCATTTACACTTTTATCAAAGAGCTAAGCTATAAATTCCTCAGTAACAGAAAAGTTGAAAGATAATGTTAGTAAACACAGCCCTCTGAAATGAAAGACTCAGCTGTGTAATTAGAATGACAATCTCCACTGTTACACCATAAACTGGACATATGTTTCTATTGTGTTCATTCAGTACAGGGCATGTTCCGCGTGTCAACAAAAGTAATATAATAGTCTCAAGAGTCAATCATAAGTTGTAGTGTAATCCTCGTAGTGTGTAACCTCCCATGGCAGAGAGAGCACCAAAAAGCTTAAGTTTACTGCCCTGTTCACAAGGATAATGCAAAAATTATTGAACGAAATTCTGAAACAAATTCTGACTGAATATACTTGAATAAAGAAGATATATTAATAAAATAATTGTAAAAATGGTAAATGCTGAGAGTTTCCAAACGTATCACCGATTTTCGTTGAAGGAGATTAAACATAATAGAACAGTAATGAATATATATATATATTGTTACGCCTCCAGTCGTTAAATGAGTTTCCGTAAATTCGTTCCGACGAAACTTTAGCGACACAAATCCTTACTTAATAAAACTGGTTTGTTCTTTCCGAATATAACTTTACGATACACTTAATTTCAACAATCGCGCTAAAACAAACGCTATAACAACGAACGTGCTCAACTTTAATAATACTCACTGTCTACACACACATTCACGTCACGCCGTGACCATCTTATATATACCAGACCACCCCCCAATCTAGTAAATGCTAGAGC
>NW_013673555.1:11497-18985 GCF_000517525.1 Limulus polyphemus
TCCCGAAGGAACGGGATAGTTCTAGAAAGCAGGTGGCGTGACACTAGTCACGTGACCTCGCTGACGCAACAATATTATCATGATGTGCTACTCGCGCGTGTAGCGATGCTATCCTCCTTACGATGTCACCACGTGTAATGTGTACATCCTTATCTGCTGGAACGAAATTAAATGAAAAAATACAATGATAATTTATTTTAAAAAAGTGCAAACTCTTCACCAGTCAGGTAAGATGGATTAGATTATGTAATAAACTTACAATGCTGTTTTTTCTTTGTCTCTTCTTTCCCACTTTTTTCTAACTGTAGTACTTTTGTCTTTTTTTTTTTTTCATCTTTAAATATGGGTGTGAACTGTTGTATATGTGGACATGTACGTAACTTATATATAGGTGGTTTTTATGAGACGCACGTGGTATACCACGTGATATATTCATCACGAAATTACAAAGGAGTACAGGTTCGTTTTGGTTTTCAAGTCAAGAGGTCAGCTTAATTCCAACCAAAATGTGTTGGAGTTTAATGGTATCCCCACAGCTATTCTTGCAAGCAGGTGACTTGCTCAGTTCATCTTTTTCTCGCTCATCATATACAGCCATATAAATTGTCTGCATATAATTAGTTGACATCCTTGTAAACTGGATGTAGCTAGGCTGTAATGCTGCGATAATCTTTTATCATAGATAAAAGTCACATACCACAACAATTGTTCAATGAGGCTTATATTTGCTTGATTTTATTTGTTACATGCCCTCTTGGAACCAGTGCCCGAATTGTAATTATGTAACAAGAAACTCCATAAATATAACATTTGTAGTTAAATACAAAACTACATAATGGGCTATCTGTGCTGTGTCAACCACGGGTATCGAAACCTGGTTTTTAGAGTTATAAGTCCGTAGACTTACCGATGTGCCACTAGGGGGCCCACACATATAATGAGAGCAGTGTAAGCTACATTGGTACTCTCACATATATACATATGTAAATATATCGTTAAATATCCCATTATCCCATTTATCAGTCACAAATTAGATTAAACTTTATATGTAAATGAACAACCATTAAGAACAAACAAAAAACCAACTTTAACGTTTTAAGGAGATAATATTTCCACAGGGAGAATGAGTACGAAATTGAGTTTGATTCAGTCACCGAAGTAAAACGAAATTGATATTTAATTTAACAATGGGATCAGCATTCCCTTATCCTCACTCTTCTTCGATTCAATTATTGTCTAGAATGAGGTCACACTCATTCTATAGTATGGTGCAGAGACTTGTACAAGTTAGTATGAGATGGGAGTTTATTTTTCTCCAATTTAGATTGAGAAAGATGGTTAACGTAGGTAATCTAGGCTTGTGGAACATCAGATCCTATGGAATTTATGTCTGACTTGAAAGTTTGGTGTCATGATAATTTATTTTCCGGTATTCGTCCAGTGCAAACTCCATCAGCGAGAGAAATTCTGTCCAACTAACTTAAACGATGGCCAGTTTAATAAATACCACAGCACTTATTCTAAATAAAGATCTTGTTTATTTGTTCAGTTATGTTTGCTTCTTTTCCTTTGCTCTCGGTTTTTAAAATCATTCTTTCCTTGACATTTCCTGAATCTACTGCGGATACTTAGAACTTTCTTTGTACCTGAATATCACAGACTAAATTATAAAGTTGCATTTTAGTGCTCTGACATAGGAGTTTTTATTTTCAATGTACTTCTTTTTCCTTTGACTGTCTTGTTATTTTAAAATTTGTAAACCGTAATCATTATAGAGGGACACTTTCTAAAACCGTGTAGAAGTTATGGTGAGGAGGAGGAGACTATGGCTCAAGTGATAATATACAACACGAGAATGTGACGAGGCCCAGGATAGACCTTCTCCTGAATAAAATATATTCATTAGTCCAATGATGAAGTCTACGTATACATTCTCGATCCACTTTCAGGACCAAGATGCTAAGAGGGAAAACTCCAGATGCTGAGGATTAACCATTAATGGTTACCTCCCACACGTGGAAGCATAAAGTGACAAATATGGGTGATGGTGACAGCAATTAGAAAACGGTTGTGGATCAAACATATTTCTCTGCTCCATCAGTATCATCATGATAGTTTGAGTTACTTTGACGTACATATAGGTGTTTCCTACCTTTGCTACAGTTCAAAGGTCAAGTGTCAGATATGTTAATTCTGAATCCGTATTAAATAAAACTGGTTACTTGAAGTGCTTGTTTGAGGTGTATGCACAGAAAACATATCTAATTTGGATATAATGTTCTCACAAGTAGGAGCTTGGTATAATTGACCAAAATATTGATACTGGTTCAACTTTTATTGTAATAGATAACATAGATTATGATTAAATTCCATGTTAGTATTATCTATTATTTTGCTTCTATATTTCATACTTTAAATGGATAGTCTCAGTTCTATAACTATTCAAAGCTATAGCTATTTCCAATGCAAACAAAATCAAATTAAAATAAAATAAATAAATAGAAAAAGTAGGGTTGTAAGTACTAGAAATGTTTTTAGCCGCGGCATATCGGTTCATAGAATGGCTCTGTGTTTTTCAAGTACAAACTTTTAGCTCATAGCTCCGTCATCTCCTTATCCCGATTTGAGATCTAATTACAGTTTTGGACTCAGGAGGTCAAACCCTTTCGATTGATGTATTTGACCACAACCAAGGTCTCATAGATTAATTTACTCTAATTGTGCCTAAAAGAATTTCAATTTAGGGTTGTAATGAAAACGAATCTGGTATACGTGCACCCCATGCTTGGAATTTCTGGCGCACAAAAAATAGCTAATAAAAAGGAAAAAAAAAAGGTCTCATAAATTAATTAACTCTAAAAGAATTTCAATTGCCGCGGCTGTTGAGGATTTCCTCTTGTTTAATATAAGGCCATTATTATTATTTTCTACTACCAGCAAGAACATGGACTTTTATCGTAATAGAAATAGCGAAAACTTACACTGTCATCTAGAATAGTTTTACTAGTGTCTCTTACAACAAAGTTAAGGACAGCGACAATAAATTATACCGAGACCATTTTAACTGACTCAGCTAAATTAGTTAAGATACCTCATTTTGTGAATAAATTCAAATTTACTACAAAATTATATCGTAAGCATCATCAGAACGTTATTATATATGTATTTCTTCAATTTATATCATTAAAAATACTCCTATCTGAGTTAGTTTATCCATATACTAGCATAAGAATATGCATAAGGGATAGTAAAAGCAGTTATTATCAAATAATACAAAACATTTTAACGTTTACATAAAATATCAACGCTTAATAAAGAACAAAATTAATGCGCCTGTAAAGTACAGGAAGAATACCCACTTGTCAGTAACTGGTGAATATTGTAACTGTAACTCGCATTGTTGGTGAGTTATTCTTAGTTACGTAATAATGCTTTAGAGTAATTTATGAATGATGTCCGTAATAATCTCAACAATAGCTTAATAAATTATTTCCTGTTGTGTACCCGATATTTAGAACAACTCCAATTGATGGTATTGTTGTGAGCTACATTTTCAATGTTTTAATTTAGATGTCTGCTAGAGGGCGCATCATGTTAAGATCAAATAAGTTCAGAAAAGTAGTCCTAGAATACTTAGAAAGTTCACTAAGAGAAAACGAAGAATCTAATAACTTAGACTAATATCTAGACATGGGCATATTAGTTATAAATGCGAGTAAGCAGCTAGTTCATTGAATAGTGTTTGAGAAGTCAATGAAATATTCAATGTGTATGAATTATCGAGAGAAGATTGATTGAGTAAAGTTATTCACGTAAAGTTAGTGTTTCTGTAACTTGTAAACTAACCTGTAAGTTAGTCACCATTTGTTATCAGAAATTTCCATTAAATGCTATTAGTGTATTAGTCTTATGGTAGTTTCAGAATCTATGTTGGACAGCTATTTGTGAACTTAGGCCCACAATTTGTGTCAAACAGAGCTTCACTTGTAACAGACGTTATTGAAGAAATACATTAATTCGTTATCGTTACATGATCTGAGCTACTCATTATTTTTACCAAATAAACAAAAAAGAACCCGCCAAACAGTAAAACATATTACAACAATGTGTAGCTCACAAGTGAAGTATCTTATGATTAATATTATAAGAAACTCATGTACAGTAAATTAGTGTTAACCATCAGTATCTCAATGATAGAATTGTACAAATGATAATTTAGTGTAAGCCTAATTTTTGTATGAAAATATGGGTTAAGTTACTTAAATTAGCAGAATATTATGGTTAAAATTGATACTTCTATTAAAATTAAAGAACAATGTTTCTGGTGAAAGGCTCTCCTGTTAGTCAAGTTGTCATAAAATTTTAACCATTGAGAATAACGGTAAAATAAACAGGACATCTTTTAATTTTAACTGACTTTCAACATTTACAGAGTGAGTACCAAATATGTTTTTATATTGCTATTAGTAATAAATATGCCTTCTACTACTTATGTCTTAGTCAAGCCGACAGAACGTCTTCTTATGATCATGCTAAATTGTAGCGTATTTTCCTTGTAAAGAGCAAGAGTTTGTTTGATTTGTTTTGATTTTCGCGCAGAGTTACTCGATGGCTATCTGCCCTAGTCGTCATCACCCACCGCCAACTCTTGGGCTATTCTTTTTACCAATGAATAGTGGGATTCACCGTCACATCATAACAACCTCATGGATGAAAGGGCGAGCATGTACTGAATGGGGATTCGAATCCGCGACCCGCAGAATGCTTCGAGTGAAGATGAATCCAAGAAAGTCACTCCAATGTTCCAACTTTATTTCAAAGAAGATGATTCTCAGAATAAGAAATGTAACCGAAAAATAATTATTGGAACAATGATGAACTTAGTTTGACGTTGTTTACAGAACTTAGCTGGTGATACAGAGAGTTGAGTATGTTATATTAAAACGTTTTGGATATTCAAATCAGCACATCACGTGACAATCATAGTCGATATAAAGTGGAGGTGGAACGCATTGTATCAGAACTACATGTGATACAGACATTATTTGGCGTTTCATAGATAGTGTGACATTACCAAAAATAGAAAACTTTTTGTTAGGGTATGTGACAACCTTTTATGACACAAAATATATGGGTAATGGTTCAACTTAGGACACCAAGACCATCCAGAAAGAGACTTGCAATAAGTAGTACCTCAGCCATTTTAGCTAAAGTGCTGAATCTTGTAACAGGTTAGAACCCATGAACAGAAAAGTCAGTGACATAATCAAGAAGGACCTTTGTCTGGAAAAGCGACACAACTTACAAGTGCAGAAGATGATTCTTTGACGTATACACTCAAGTGCCACATACCACAAGCAGATGGAAGTGTTCATGCTATCACATACAAAAACGGGCCTGGCATGACCTGACGGCTAGGATGCTTCACTTGCATTCTGTGGGTTGTGTGGCCGAAACCCGCCGCCGAACATGCTCGTCCTTTCAACCATGGAGGTTTTATAATGTGCTGGTCAATCCCACTATTCGTCAGTAAAAGAGTAACCCAAGAGCTCGTTAGGTGGTGTTGACTAACTACCTTCTATCTAATTTACCACTTCAAAATTAGGGACGTTGATAAACCCAGAGTAGCTTTGTGAGAAAATTAAACAAACATACGAAGACATACCAATCAAGTCATAGGACACAACGCCTTTGGACTTCTGTGCAATTGGACTGTTGAAATGGGCGCTGTGAAACCGTCATTCTTTTACATTAAATGGATTAAGGAAAGCAGGCAGAGAGGAGTGGTGTGCTTTGGGCATGACAACCTTACGGAGGAACCTATTGTCAACATGCACGGCCATCAGACAGAGCATGATCAGATGTGGTGACATGGACTGTAACGATATGTAGATGCTTCAGAATTGTTTAACATAATGGATTCTGTATATCTCGTATTAATTTTACACAGAAAATCATTGTATTACAACAAATTGATATATTGTTGCTACATGTTACAGAAATACCGCTTAGATAGTGATTGTTCATGTGTGATATAGAACGAAAACTCGTCCCAACACCTTGTTGCGACTTCCTATTTTCAATTGTAGTAAATTATTCACATTTCAATACTAGATCCACTCCTGATTTTGTCAGCCTTGTTGTTTCCATCACTACGACAGGATATTTTTAAATGAGGATCTTAATAGTAGAGAAACAAAGTTCAGAATCCGGAAGCAAGAAGCATGCATTAAAAATCCATTTTGAAAGTGTTTTGAAATATTTATAGCTGTATAGCCTTCATAATATATTAAATGTGAACGGTATCTAATGTGGACATGCGCTAAATAGTGAAGTTGGAGACAATACAGTATTTTTGAACAAGTGACCAAAAGGAAGGCATTCAGTCACTAGTATTTGCTGTGACAAAGGATTTGTTTTGCTTTGAGCCAAATAACGGTATTTAACTCCACCTTTTTAATGTACCCCATAGCTGAAACTGTGCACCGTGTCAGCACAAACCTTAGACCTTAAGATACGCAGCTCGACATGATAACCACTAGTGTACGCCCGTCTCAGTCGTATGACTTTCAAGTTAATATTAAAACATAGCATAATAAATCTGATGTACTAATAATTTAATATCTTAATTATTGAAACATTTATGGTTAACGAGAAAAATGTGCACGTCGTACGTTGCTTCAGCTCTTATTAGAGGTCTCGCTTATTCTTGTTGAACAGTTCAGAAACAAAGAACAGTAAGACGACTTTGTATGATAACCTGGACAAGTAGCTCTGTGAGTCAAGCATGCCTAATGCCGTGTTCCTACGCAGGAACTGTAAGCCGGCTGATGGGTAATTAACTGTTATCAGTGGAGCCTGGGGCTCGTTGTTTACTCTACACTTATTAGTTGGGATGAGTATTTGAACAAACTTTACCAACTCCAGCGGTTTATGTAAATATACGACAAAGATGTAAACACTTAACGTACCAGTATCGGCTCAAATTATCTTAGCTTGTCTAATAATAGAATCTTGAACTTTTTATCTGATAAATAGGATTCAAATGAAGCTGTTGTTTGTCGAAAGAATGAAGGAGCAAATACGTGAAAAATAAATCTGTATTCAGACCAAATCGTTCCATAATTATGTATATTTAATATTTGTTAAGTAAAAGATAATTATTTAATTCGTTAATCCGTAGTTTTCGTGTCTTTCTTTTTTAACTACACTAAATGTTACAAAAAAGTTGATAACCACTGCTAGATATTAGGGCAAGAATTCTTAGTGCAAAAAAAAAAGGTTGAACCATAAAAAATAAACACAGCACTTCTACTACTCTATCTTGTTTTGTGAAGCCCCCCACCCCCCAGTGGCACAGCGGTATGTCTGCGGACTTACAACGTTAAAAACCGGGATTCGATACCCGTGGTGGGCAGAGCACTGATAGCCCATTGTGTAGCTTTGTGCATAACTACAAACAAACAAACAAATACCAGTACCCCCCAG
>NW_013673555.1:19951-21103 GCF_000517525.1 Limulus polyphemus
AGCCCATTGTGTAGCTTTGTGCATAACTACAAACAAACAAACAAATACCAGTACCCCCCAGTGGCACATCGGTATGTCTGCGGACTTACAACGTTAAAACCCGGGATTCGATACCCGTGGTGGGCAGAGCACTTATAGCCCATTGTGTAGCTTTGTGCTTAACTACAAACAAACTATTTTGTGAAATTCATTATTATCATTTCGAAACAAAACCAAGCATTTTATTTTTGTCATGTTGACATACACTTACTAATAGACAGTTTGCATTGATGGGGCTGTATCTTTTTCTTATCGTTAGAGGAAAGGCATCAGTAGTTATTCAGTGGTAAACAAGTAAAAAATGTGCTAAAAGCGTTATCTATCTTCTGTTTTACTGTGTTCAACTGTTTTTCTTTTGACATTTGTTTAGGGTTAAGTGCAAAGCTACACAATGGACTATCTGTGTTCTACCCACCTCGGGTATCTAAACCTGATTTTTATCGTTATATGCCCTCAGACTTACCACTGAGCCACCGGGGAGGGGCGAATTGGGGGGGAAATGCCACTCATTGTTAATGTTGTATTCACAGGTTGAAAATTGTCATTTACAGAGAAGTATTAGACACCACAATACGCGAGATTATAAAGAAATACTTGTTTCAGAATTTTCACTGAAAACTACACAAAGTATTACCTTTGCCTGGTCATCCCTAGTTTTAAACTGGTTTATTAGAGTGAAGGCAGGAGGTCAACAGCACCCATCGCCAACACTGAATAGCGGACGGCGAACCAGGAACCTTCAGATTCATAGACCACGCCCCGCCTGCAGAATGATAAAATGAATTCGGACTGTAAGAAAAAAAAACAATGTACAAATGTAACAGGAAAACCAACAACCCTAAAATCTTTATTGCACCTTAAGTGGTAATAAACCTTAATTACCACAAACTTTAAGTACTGGCTGGATTTTACTACTTGAAAGCTGATGGACTCTAACTGATGTGGACTTTTTCGCAGGATAAAGGCTGAGAATATTCTGATTATACCACACTTTTAAGGTAGACCAAACCCCTCGGCCCGGCATGGCCAAGTGGTTAAGGCACTCGACTCGCAATCTGAGGGTCGCGGGTTCGAATCCCTTTCACACCAAACATGCTCGCCCTTTCAGCCGTA
>NW_013673555.1:21990-30663 GCF_000517525.1 Limulus polyphemus
TTTAGATGATGATTACAGCATGTTCTCGACTACACTTACATTCTCGTCACAACACCGTTTAGATGATGATTACAGCATGTTCTCGACTACACTTACATTCTCGTCACAACACCGTTTAGATGATGATTAAAGCATGTTCTCGACTACACTTACATTCTCGTCACAACACCGTTTAGATGATGATTACAGCTACACTTACATTCTCGTCATAACACCGTTTAGATGATGATTAAAGCATGTTCTCGACTGCACTTACATTCTCGTCATAACACCGTTTAGATGATGATTAAAGCATGTTCTCGACTACACTTACATTCTCGTCACAATACCGTTTAGATGATGATTACAGCATGTTCTCGACTACACTTACATTCTCGTCACAACACCGTTTAGATGATGATTAAAGCATGTTCTCGACTACACTTACATTCTCGTCACAACACCGTTTAGATGATGATTAAAGCATGTTCTCCACTACACTTACATTCTCGTCACAAATCATCATTTAAACAACTGAAGTTTGCCCCTGAAGAAGAAGAAAGGTCCAACTTTCGAAAGGGTTATAGGGTTTTTATCATTTTGTATCAAGATTTATTGAACCTACGTGTTTTTCTGAGATCTTCAGAAATCACCATTTAGATGATGATTAAGTCATGTTCACGACTATATTTTACATTCTATTCACAAGGGTTTAATTGAGTACGGAAAACATGCTCGAAATTGTGTTGAGAAATATTTGTGAATTAAGATAATTTATTTTTAGTTATTAATGGATAAAGCCTAACTACTATACTCCTGCTCCCTTTTTTAAAGTCTTTCTGAATCCGAACCTTTAGAATCACCTTTGACATGCCAAATTGAAAGGTAATGTGATTGCTAAAAACTGGATTTCGATATCAGTGACGGGAACAGCATAGCTAGCCCATTGTGTAGGTTTGCGCTTAACAAGAAAGAAATAAGTAAACAAATATATTCATGGCTTCCATAAACATCTTAGTTTGAACTTAAGCACAAAGCTACATGATGGGCTATCTGTACTCTGCCCAACACGGGTATCGAAACCCGGTTTCTAGCATTGTAAGTCCGCAAACATACCGCTGTGCCCCTGGGGGGCAAACATCTTAGACGACCTACTCACAATAAGACGCCATGACAATGAAAAAAAGAAAAGAAACTTTATTTTACAAAAAGGCTCCAGCAACCAAAACTGAAATAAAGCGGAATGGAATACAACACTAAACCTCGAATTAACACTAAATCACAATAAACTTAAAATCATGCACATCATATATAAGGCAGATATAGAACTCACAAGTAAACAAAATACTGGCATAAATAACTCAAAACAAAGTCTTATACATGATGAATAAATTTAGGAAAACAGTGCAAATAAAACTCAGAATAGGAGGGAAAATAAAAATAAGCATATCATATGCGACATAATTAAATATATATCAGCTTACTACAAAATCAGAATGAAATTAATTTAGGTAAGCTCTAAAGAATCCATTTAATGTCAAAATTTTAAGCAGAAAATAATAAAGTAAAGAAACTTTATTTGTTTTAGAGCAAAGCCACAGTGGGCTACCCGCTGTGTCCACCGTGTGGAATTGAGCTCCGGATTATAGCGTTGCAAAATTAAGGACCTAACCAATGTAAATCTTTAAAACCAAGTTTCGATATCAGTGGTAGGCACAGCAAAGATATTTTATACCGCTCTCGTGGGTTCCCTGGAGAAAAGTAGGTCCTGGAGATATATCCTCGATGAACTGGAACCATGAACCTTATTGGGGCTTTAAACGCAATTTTAGAAACACAAATTACGAGTGGGCTTATAATGGCGGCTGACCCACCGGGGGGGGGGGATAAAGAAAGAAAATGAAATGTGGCTAGTAAAAATTGAAGTTTCAGCACAATATAACTAAAATTCCAGAACGAAGATAAGTTACCAAAATAAAATAGAACTTAGTTTAACACAAAGGAACTCGAACAAGCAATTCAAAAATTCCTTCAATTTTTTTTTGATTTTCTTCCTTTTAAAGTTAATTAGATTAAATTTTTCACTTGTTCCATATACATACGCTATATATATACATGTTTATATACTTTAACTGTAAACTTATCAGTGGGGTTCCGACAGGGCCGCAGAGGGCCATCATAAGCCCCAGGGAAGAATTGGTAAGTGCCTTACCTCTGATTAGTTTTTGGAATGACGCTGCTTACATGTATAAGTAATCGAAGGCGCGGTTAATACAGTTTGCTTTGGCGTTCCATACTAATTTAGTACATTACGTTCACATAACGTTTGGAGACAGCTTGAATGGGTATTGAAAGAAATTTTATTACAAGTGTACACGGTTATGCCACCATTAGGTACACCTGTCGAAACGTTGTACACTTATAATAAAGTTTCACAATTCATTTAAGCGTCTCCAAACTCTTTTTCTAAAAAAGTGGGCTCCTCGTCATCAAATATGAATTCCTTAAACACGTTTTATCGCTCTTGTGGGTCCCCTGGTGCAGAGTGGACCCTGAGGAAATATCCCCGCCCTTTCTGTGAGCTGGATCCAGTGATCCCATTATATAGTTTATACGCATTTTTCTGAACTGTTTATACACACACACTAATTGTGGGCTTATGATTGATGATGGTTTTGGTTACAAGAACCCTAAAAACATACAAGTCACATTAAAAAGATTTAAACAAAAGCACTACCTTCGTATATTTTACATAAAAAATAAGTACTTTCTCTATACTTCCTTTTTACATAAGTTCTTTGCACTGAGTAGATTTACATGTATAAACATAAAATTATTCAACATACTGCCTTATGTGGATTATAACGGTAATGATTAGTATAAAAACAAGTTTGTAATTTAAGATTGGACACACAATTTTACATACTTTCGTCATATACACTGTAATAATTTTAAATATACATCATTAATTAAAACAAACAAGTGTTATATTTCCTGAGTGTGTCCACTAACTTAAAGAACGAGTCGATACTATAAAAGGATCATTCGGTAGTCCTCCTGTGAGTCAGCGGTAAGTTTGCTAAAATCCGGAGTTCGATTCTACGTGGTTGACACAATGTGGCTTTACTCTAGAAACAAACATCAATCTTTAAACAAACACCCATCTTTCAGTAAACATCCATCTTTAAACAAACACCCATCTTTCAATAAACATCCATCTTTAAATAAACATCCATCTTTCAATAAACATCCATCTTTCAATAAACATCCATCTTTAAACAAACATCCATCTTTAAACAAACATCCATCTTTAAATAAATATCCATCTTTAAATAAACATTCATCTTTAAACAGACACTCATCTTTCAATAAACATCCATCTTTAAACAAACACCCATCTTTCAATAAACTTCCATCTTTAAACAAACATCCATCTTTAAACAAACATCCATCTTTAAATAAATATCCATCTTTAAATAAACATTCATCTTTAAACAGACACTCATCTTTCAATAAACATCCATCTTTAAACAAACACCCATCTTTAAACAAACATCCATCTTTAAACAAACATCCATCTTTAAATAAACATCCATCTTTAAACAAACATCCATCTTTAAACAAACTTCCATCTTTAAATAAACATCCATCTTTAAACAAACTTCCATCTTTAAACAAACATCCATCTTTAAACAAACACTCATCTTTAAACAAACTTCCATCTTTAAACAAACATCCATCTTTAAATAAACACCCATCTTTAAACAAACACCCATCTTTAAACAAACTTCCATCTTTAAACAAACACCTATCTTTAAACAAACTTCTATCTTTAAACAAACTTCCATCTTTAAATAAACATCCATCTTTAAACAAACTTCCATCTTTAAATAAACACCCATCTTTAAACAAAGATCCATCTATCGATAGAAAGACAAGGTATTGGCCATTATTCAGCACGAGTTTAAAAATTTATAAAATGGTCGTTGTAAACTATAATCAGAGCTGTTACAAGTTATGTATATAAGAAAGGACTAAGTCACTTATAATAAAAACAAACACTGACTAGGACACTTCGAAGACAAAATGTATCAATCATTGGACGATAGGTTTCTTTAGCTTAATTGAGAGTTTTTTATGTTTTGGTCAGATCCTCCCAGAACTGAAAATTCTAATGGGCCATACTGCACAAGTTGTGTCAGTCTTGTCCACAATGTTGGCCTTCTGTTCCTTGCAGGGTGGACCATGTTTCTATCTATCGGACTGTCTTGTTCTGACTGTTTTTTTTCTTATTGTTTCCACAAGAGAGGGATCTGTAGAAACCTCCTCTGACGTGGTCATTGGCAGGGGTCAAGAGGCTATGTCCTATCGAATAGTGGCTAAATGGGCAATGTCATTTCCGATTGTGGTTTGAAGTCTTATATTTTCCCAACAGGATCCTGTGATTGAAAGATGGATGGCAGAAAAACTAGATATCTCATACTATTAGGCTTCTAGGAAAAGGCCACTAATCTGGATGTAACATAAGTTCCACATCTTACAGTAGAACTGGTAAATGCGCTCACTCATCTACTTCAAGACAGTAATGATCCATGCATCTGTGATGCCCAATTCATCAACAGTCTGTGAGACACTAGACACACACTCGATTGTGTTACATTTGTAACAATGGCCTTCTCTCACGGTTGTTTATCGCTAAGGTTGAGCTCCAGTTCTAATGGGCAGAGAAGGTCAGAACTCCAGACTGATTGTCTACATGTGCAATTGAAATTAAGTAAGTGACCAATGCTTCTAATCTTGAAAGTTCTGTAACTTGTTGTTCCATAACACAGAAATCTAATCCAAAATAATATATCACTAAAATCAAGCCGTGTTTACGAATAAATCCATAATTATATTTACGTAACTAACAATAAATTAATGAGTAATGCTGCAAATTACAACAAAATTTGTGTACAACAACTAACTTATTCAGAAATATTACCGAGGGTCAATTATTCAGTAATGTTACAAAATAGTTCAATTCTATAAAACAAACTAATTTCTCATATAAAATTACATGAAACCAATAGATGCGGCCCGGCATGGCCAGGTGGTTAGGGCGCTCGACTCGTAATCTGTGGGTCGCGGGTTCGAAACCCCGTCGCACCAAACATGCTCGCCCTTTCAGCCGTGGGGCGTTATAATGTGACGGTCAATCCCACTATTCGTTGGTAAAAGAGTAGCCCAAAAGTTGGCGGTGGGTGGTAATGAGTAGCTGCCTTCCCTCTAGTCTTACACTGCTAAATTAGGGATGGCTAGCGCAGATAGTCCTCGTGTAGCTTTGCACGAAATTCAAAACAAACAAATCAATAGATGCGCCATGCTTTATTTCGTTTCTAATAAACCAGTAATCGTGATTTTGTCTTATGAAGAAAAAGTGAAAAATAATCAATTTCATTTCTAGCCCCCCAGTGGCACAGCGGTATGTCTGCGGACTTACAACGCTAGAATCCTGGTTTCGATACCCATTGTGGGCAGAGCACAGATAGCCCATTGTGTAGCTTTATGCTTAATTACAAACAAACAAACAATTCATTTCTGTCAGAGCTGCAGAATTTTCTTGCATCACAAAAGAAAACAATGGGTATACTATGTTTATCACTAGATATGACGTAGATAATATCCACACATTTTTTTCTGTCTTTATTAATGAGAAAATTTCTACACTCATAAATATTTCAATTAAAAACTAAACAAGCCGCATTATTTACCAACATCAAGTTTATTTGTTTGTAATTAAGCACAAAGCTACACAATGGGCTATCTGTGCTCTGCGCACCACTGGTATCGAAACCCGGTTTCTAGCATTGTAAGACCGCAGACATACTGTTGTTCCAAATACGCACGTAGTCCTTCTTACTGTGGACTGAGCTGATTGTTTACGAAACACGTATACACTCCAGTATTCAAGCCAATTTCGAGATCAATATATTTTTTTATGCGATGAACTTTATAATCTAAGTTAGAGCTACAACAATAATAACAAGTTTACTGTTTGAATTTTTGGTCGCATAAAATGTATTAATCTGGCCAGACTAAACCTTCACTAGGTCTCTGTGTGGACCATATATAGTGTAGGATATACACATGTACCAATGTCTATCTCAACGTGTTACATCAATCAATAGGTACTTGCAACACATGACGTCATCCTTCACAGTTCAACAACAGCTTCAATAACAATAGCTATGACAACCAATGTCAACATCAGCTACTCTTCTTCTGTGCTGAAACACACGTATTGCTATCGGGCGATGCCTATTGAGTCCGAAACACTAAACTCAAACAATATCGCGAAAATATGAAAAAAGTAATCACATAAAGAAATCAACCCCAGATATAGCTAATTGTTTTTGACTTGATTTATTTTTCAAGTCACATTTGGTGTTGGTAACTACAGAATATGCACATTAATTTAGAATCTGATGTGATGGGAAAAGTAGAAAGTCAGCACGAATTGCTTTTGATGTCATAGCACAGCAATCAGCCCAAATGAAATGCCTTTCATGCTTGTACCGCCGCCTAGGGGTCTGCAAATCCACTACACTAAATAAACATGAAAAAATAATTCGGGCCAAAAGTAGCAATATGATACCAATCCTTCCAAGATTGATACAGTTCATGTTAATATTTAAATAGGTTAAATTGACTAATAAGCAGTACCACATGACACAACATGAGGTCACATTGACTAACAAGCAGTATCACATGACACAACATGAGGCCACATTGACTAACAAGCAGTATCACATGACACAACATGAAGTCACATTGATTAACAAACAGTATCACATGACACAACATGAGGCCACATTGACTAACAAGCAGTATCACATGATACAACATGAGGCCACATTGACTAACAAGCAATATCACATGACACAACATGAAGTCACATTGATTAACAAACAATATCACATGACATAACATGAGGTCACATTGATTAACAAACAATATCACTTGACATAACATGAGGTCACATTGATTAACGAACAATATCACTTGACACAACATGAGGCCACATTGACTAACAAGCAATATCACATGACACAACATAAGGTCACTTTGACTAACAAGCAATATGACATGGCATAACAAACAGTATCACCTGACACAACATGAGGTCACATTGATTAACAAACAGTATCACATGACACAACATGAGGTCACATTGATTAACAAACATGAAATTTATTTAGGCAAACATCCACTAGACTAAGCGAAAACCCTATCTCTGACAAGAACGTGAGCGAGACAAACCACTTCGTCATGAATTAACTTTAATATTTCAAACCTGTGTCTTTGGTACTCTGAAATACTATTCGCGTGTACTCAGTGGTGGTCCTAAACATGCAACCAAAGTCCAATATGTAATCCTCATAGGTGAAACGTTTCTCTTCTTGTAGTCCATCAGTCCGGAGAAAGTAGTAATGTTCACTATACAGACTGAATAACTTTATACAACCTTTCTCGAAACGTGAAAACAGTACCAGACCTACTGGCATCATTCACCTGGACTTTTCAGAAACCAGATCCAATGTGATGAACCTTCCATCTCATCTAAACATTGGCAAAGGAACTGTATTTATTGACTTGTGTTACTACTTTCACCTGCCTAAAGTACATGCATACTGTTATCCTCTATTCCTTATTCCTCAGTATCACCACTGGTAAATAAGGACAACATCTGCTATTTGTGGTTTTACCATAATAGTTAAGACTTATGATATGGAATTACACCGATTTTCTTTCCTTGTTGTCGTTAAGATTAACAATTACGTGACAAGTACTCCTATTTTAGGAGCTGCACAAGATAACGTAATGTCACACCTACTGTACTTTTATCGGTGTTAAACCATCCAGTAAACGCGTAAACCTCATGGTGAGCTATAAATTGATACTTATTATATGATAAAACCGTGAATTTTAGTATTATTACCAATAAACTTTGTAAAGTGGTCGTAATATATCGTGTATATGTGTAAATGTTCAACGTAGCTCCTGTATAGACTTGTAATTTCGTGCTCACCCAAGTTTTACCTTTATCCGTATAAATAGGAATACATTTCCCCTAGAACTTACCTTTATACCATTTTATACAATTTTAAACCATTCAGTTTTAATATGTAACTCTCGGACTACAAGTTTTATATTATATATACTTTCAACGGCTGTTTCTAAATTTTTAATAACTTTAATGAAAATAAAACCCTTCATTATATGTCTATTATTATTATCACGTGTTTTTAACTTTTTTAATTCTTTCACCTACAAACTTATTTCCAACTAGTGTTACTATTAACAGTTATGATCCCACTTTTTCCTTATATTCTTGGTTATAAAATTCTAAGTCGTTCGCTCTTATATTCATTTTCTTTCAAGTAGTTAGAAAGATGTATTATACAAATTAAATAAAATACATCAAAAAATTAACTAATTATTAGAATACCAGCCCATCTCAACGAGAATTCACCAAAGTAATAACAGTATTTACTGATATGTTGTATCATCTGTGTTTTGTTTATTGATCCTTTTTGTAACTCATAACTGTCAACAAATTGTACCATCTGTGTTTTGTTTATTGATCCTTTTTGTAACTCATAATTGTTAACAAATTATACCATCTGTGTTTTGTTTATTGATCCTTTTTGT
>NW_013673555.1:31550-37225 GCF_000517525.1 Limulus polyphemus
GGCTGACTTGTTGGTAATATTCTTCCCACACTGGCTCCTCAAACGTCCGTGCTTTCCACAGTTCCAACAATCTTTCTGGATACCAGCCTTTCCTGCTGTGGCACCTCCCCTGTGTTGAAGTTGCCAACATTGAGCTCTTTTGTGCCCAAGTTTATTATAGTGCCAGCAAAGTCCCTCAAACCTCTCTGAAAGCTGACCTTTTCTGGCCTTGAATCCAGATGACTGTACCAACCTCGGTACCTCTGTGCTGGACTTAATGTAGGATTCAAATTCGAGAGCTCTGGCAATTGCATCCTGCATGGTAGAGGGGTGTGCTTGCTTCACTTGTATCTTAAGTTGTGGACTGTCCAAGGCATCTACGAACTGATCCATCAGCAACAACTTGAGGAGATCGGGTGGTACAGTTGGGTTGGCCTTGTGTGTCATGCTTTCCAAGTCCTGTGCCAGCTCTTGCAGGCTCTCCCCTTTAGCACGGACTCTCGTCCTAAACCTAGCCCTGTAGACTTCTGACTGATTTTGGGTTCTGTACCTGAGTTCCAGAGCCTCTACCAGTGCCCTATAGTTATGTCTGTCGGCTGCTGTCAACTGTCCAAGTATTTCTAGTGGTTGTCCCTTCAAGCTCGTTGCCAGATATACAGCTTTCTGCTCCTCTGACTATCCATTCATCTCTGTCAGTAGCTCAAATTGTGCTCTATATGCTTCCCACGGTGCCTTCCCATCGAATTCCTGTGGCTTCCTTCGCACTGGATCACTCCTATTACTGACATTCATATCTGGGATGTGACTTCTAACGGACTGAATATGTCTGCATTAGGGTTTAGCTGCGGGTTCTGTAAGGGGCTTGCCACTGTCTGTGGCTAATTATGTCGATGGTCAATGTATCCTTTTTGTGTAAAAGACAATAGATCGTCCTTTAACGTATCTAATTCGCTTTTAAATTTACTAATGTTTTCCATTTGTACCTCTTGCCATTGTTGTTGATTTTCCTGTAGTTGCTGCTGACTTTCTTCCAGCAACTGGAACAAGAAAGGAAACTTACAGCAGTGATCTCTCTTCTTGTTTCTTTTCTCGTTCTTAAAAGAGAAAATAAAAAACTGTGTAGTAGTTAAATGGATGGTACTCTGTGTAGTAGTTAAATGGATGGTACTCTGTGTAGTAGTTAAATAGATGGTACTATTGTAGAAAATTGACTTCTGGTACTTTATGTGTGACTTATTGATTGTTGGCTTTAATGAGCATTGACTGTAGAAGCCATTCAAACAGAGCGAGTATGATATCTGAAATATATATTTCTTTGAATTTGTTTCTGAAATAGTGACACCCCAAGTAGCTGAACACTAAGTCTTGATGCTTATAACGCTAAAGATCGGGTATTCGATACCCATGGTCGATACAGCATAGATAATCCATCGTGGAGCTTTGCACTTAACAACAACTAAAAAAAAAACAATATTGCACGAACAAGTCATTTACAGCTATCATTTTCGGAGTTCGATTTCTCGTGGTGGATGTATCACTAAATATTCACGCTAAAGTGTACATGAAATTCAACATTAGTGGATCAAAATTCTTAGATGGTGTTATCAAGTTCTTATAGCATCAAAATCAAACTTTTTTAAACGAAAGAAGAGTTTAAGTGTGAATTAGCAAACTATTGACATCTGAGCCTGTTCTAAGAAAAAAAAGACTGATTTCTTACGCCTGTAATTGTTATTGCATGAAAGAGTTATTTAACCGAAACAAATTTACTTAATCCCCAGATAAAGAAATATTTTCTTCAAGGTGCTTATTTTTCTGCGGAATATATATGAATGACACTTTCAATTAGTTATTTGTTGAAAACAAACAATAGTTTATTATATAAAGGTTTAAAATTAATTATAATAATTAGTCTGTGGCAGACCTGGTAAACTGTGAATTAAACACATTTATTTGATATATCTTATTAAAAAGATGGTAATCCAAGTACCGGAAATCTTTAATATTGTTGCGTCATCGAGATCACGTGACTATTCTCACGCCCTCTACTTTCTAGAACTATACTGTACTTTGGCGAATGCTCTAGCATTTACTAGATATAGGGTATGCTGGTATATAAAAGAGGGTGACAACGTGACGGTAATGTGATGCGTGTGTAGGTAATGAGTAATTGAACTGCAGTCAGAGAGAGACGTATTGTTGAAGTTAACGTCGTTATTATAGTTTGTTAAAGAGCGACTGTTGAAAATAAGTGTATCGTGAAGTTATATTCAGAAAGAATAAACCAGTTTTATTAAGTAAGGACTTGTGTCGCTAAAGTTTCGTCGGAACGAAGTTACGGAAAATCAATTAACAAATGGAGACGTAACAAATTAGTGTCAGAGAGTGGGACAAAAAAAAATGGAAACGAGAAGCGGCAAATTAAACTACAGCATAGCAGAATTGATGGCAGCAATACAAGAACAGCAAAAGAAACAAGAAGAACGAGAAGAGAAATTACAACAGTTGTTAGAGTAAAAAGAAAAGAAACAAGAAGAGAGACAACAGCAGTTGCAAGAAAACCTGCAACAGTGGCAGCTCGAACAACAAAATAAACAAGAGAGATTACAGCAGTTGTTGGAGGTGGATGGTACTCTGTGTAGTAGTTAAATGGATGGTACTCTGTGTAGTAGTTAAATGGATGGTACTCTGTGTAGTAGTTAAATGGATGGTACTCTGTGTAGTAGTCAAGCGGATGGTACTTGGTACTCTGTGTAGTAGTTAAATAGATGGTACTTTTTGTAGTGTTCAAACGCACGGTACTCTGTGTAGTTAGTCAAATGCATTATATTCTGTGTTGTAGTCAAAGGGATGCTACTCTGTGTGTTAGTCAAATAGATGGTACTCTGTGTATTAGTTAAATAGATGATACTCTGTGTAGTAGTCAAATGAATGGTACTCCGTGTAATGGTCAAATAAATGGTACCCTGTGTAGTAGTCAAATGGATGGTACTCTGTGTAGTAGTCAAATGGATGGTACTCTGTGTGTTAGTCAAATAGATGGTACTCTGTGTAGTAGTTAAATGGATGGTACTCCGTGTAGTAGTCAAGTGGATGGTACTCCGTGTAATGGTCAAATGGGTGGTATTTTGTGTAATGTTCAAACGCATGGTACTCTGTGTACTAGTTAAATGGATGATACTTTGTGTAGTAGTCAAGCGGATGGTACTCTGTGTAGTAGTTAAATGGATGGTATTTTGTGTAGTGGTCAAATGGATGGTATTTTGTGTAGTGGTCAAATGGATGGTACTCTGTGTAGTAGTTAAATGGATGGTACTCTGTGTAGTAGTTGTTTATATTTAGTAGTCAAATAGATGGTACTCCGTGTAGTAGTCAAATAGATGGTACTCTGTGTAGTAGTCAAACGAAGGCAAAATTATGCATATTAAAAATAATCTCTCTTTGGTATAAAACACGTGATTGACCTTATAATTATTATATGCTTTTATGTTTTTCCTTGAAATTTTGCACGAGTCAACCATAACTAAAGTTTATATTTATATAAGTTTAACTTTCATTCAAGCCTTGCTAAAGGCCTTGGATGAATAAATAGATATTATTGAATTTTTATGTTACGTAAACATATGATGAACGTTTAAAACTTCTAACTCTGCGACGCACATGTAGCAGTTATAGAGTAAGTATTGTAAACACTGAATGATCTAACCGAATATTTATCACTAAAAATACTTTGAAATAATAGAAATTAGTTCTCCATGATGCAGATCTCGACTCAATACGTTCTAGTTGAACTTTCTGAATATCTAAAAACAGATTTTAAGTAGAAGATTCAGTTTTATCATAAGGCTGTTTATTAGGAAGGATTATTAAATCATTATTCTTTAATCTAATTTCTTTTTTGCAGCTAGGAGATGTCGCTAAGTTTAGGATTTCTCTTATAGAGGGCGCTTATCTATTTGCTTTGGTAAGCAAAACGGCTAAAGAGCGCCATCAATAGAAAATTTACAGAAACTTCTAATATTTTCAATCGCATGCGTTTATTGAAAATTTAGTCTTGGTTAGTAAATGAGCGAGTGAAATATACATACAGTGTATATATCTTAAAATTCATTACAGAAATGCGAAATAACATAGCATACCCCCCCCTCCGAAACAAAAATAACAGGGTAAAAAAAGCTATTTATTTATGAGTGGTGTGTAACTACGTGCTAGCATTCAAATAGTATTGAAGATAGCCCATGGCTACAATTATACACAAATAAGGTTAAGAATCTACTCTGAAACAATAGATGAACATATTTGAAATCATACGAGTTTTGCTATCACATTTAATACTATTTAACTGATAACTTTCCATATTTTATAAATACGGAAAGATTGGCTACAAAAGTTTTGTCAGCAAGAGGTCGGTTTATCTTTTGAAATACTTTCATGTTCCTGAACTGTGTGGAGAAGGATTAAAATCAGAAATCTAGTCTTATCGTGGCATGGCCAGGTGGTTAGGCTGCTCGACTCGCATCCCCTTTCAGCCGTGGGGACGTTATAATGTGACGGCCAATCCCACTATTCGTTGGTAAAAGAGTAGCCCAAGAGTTGGCGGTGGGTGGTGATGACTAGCTGCCTTCCCTCTAGTCATACACTGCTAAATTAGGGACGGCTAGCGCAGATAGCCCTCGTGTAGCTTTGCGCGAAATTCAAAACAAAACAAACTTATCGTGGCTCTAAGCATAACCGGCAGAGGGCCAATATCTGCAAAGTATCACGTTTTGACCTTGGTAGTTTTAACTGTGTTGGATAAGCCTCTGGCCGACTTGTTCAACTGTGTCGGTTCCCAGTTTCCAGTCGACCCGAACCAAAAAAAAAAAGGTCTTTTTTTCCCCCTCCCCGACTGTTCATGGTCTCGCTAAAATTAATATGCTTTCAAGTTAGCCGCTGTCTTTTCAGAAGTGATCTTTTGTCCGTATTCCTGCCACAAACCGATAGACAAGCCGGTGATACAAGATGTCATGTGGCCTTGTTCAGTCTTTCATTAAACAAGTTTGCTAAGACTGATAGAAAGTATCTGAAGTAGCCACCACAAACAGCTAAAACAAAAAAACGACATAAAGAAGAAAACAAAACGATTTATTGTGTATTTATACGTCAAAGATGTCTTTGCTTTTTCACTCAAAACACCATAAATAAAACAATGTATTATTTACATCTGTACTGTTAGCGTGAAAGATTAACCTGCTTGTTAAAACTGTTTTCTTTTTCTTATTAAAATTCTCGAAGAGAAAATTGTGTTTTAAGTTTACTCTCGAATTCGTCCTAAAACTTAGGAGTTATTTGGATGACGAAAACGTGGAAACACATTTTGATAGAAATAAATTAGTAAACACAGTAATACGCTCCAGTGTAATTATTTACATGAAAATAATAATGAATATTTGTTGACAACTATGAGTTACGAAAAGGATCAATAAACAAAACACAGATGGTATAATTTGTTGACAATTATGAGTTACGAAAGGATCAATAAACAAAACACAGATGGTACAATTTGTTGACAGTTATGAGTTACGAAAAGGATCAATAAACAAAACACAGATGGTATAATTTGTTGACAATTACGATTTACAAAAAAATATCAATAAACAAAACACAGATGGTACAATTTGTTGACAATTACGATTTACAAAAAAATATCAATAAAC
>NW_013673556.1:0-2626 GCF_000517525.1 Limulus polyphemus
ATGTTGGTGCATGAAATATCCATTCTCTTGAACATCCTAATACAACGTATACCAAATCATTAGATCAACATGTTGGTGCATGAAATATCCATTCTCTTGAACATCCTAATACAACGTATACCAAATCATTAGATCAACATGTTGGTGCATGAAATATCCATTCTCTTGAACATCCTAATACAACGTATACCAAATCATTAGATCAACATGTTGGTGCATGAAATATCCATTCTCTTGAACATCCTAATACAACGTATACCAAATCATTAGATCAACATGTTGGTGCATGAAATATCCATTCTCTTGAACATCCTAATACAACGTATACCAAATCATTAGATCAACATGTTGGTGCATGAAATATCCATTCTCTTGAACATCCTAATACAACGTATACCAATGTTATATTAACGTTATATAAAACGGATATTCCTAAACAATTCAGACATTAAAGTTAACACACTGGTTTGAAAACAAGATTTATAACTTACAAGTTCTTGGTTGTAGTGTACTTGTTACACTTAAAGGTGTTAAGTTATTACTACGCAATGGGCTATCTGTGCTCTGCCCACCACGGGTATCGAAACCCGGATTCTAGCGTTGTAAGTCCGCAGATATACCGCTGTGCCACGGGAGGGGGGGGGTCGTTTAGTTATCAAAAAGTGATCTGTCTTTATGTTTTGTAAAATTAAAACACGAGGTTTTACGCCACCTACTTAAATTTTCAGCTGATATATTTTTTTCGGATCTTACAAAATATGAACTACTTACTTTTAGCCACATCTTCTTTTGCTTCAGATGGGCACAATTTTGTTTTTAACGTTTTCATATCTTGAAAGAATTCTTAAAAGATATTTCCATATGGAACCAGTAAAGTGGGTGATGGATGGGGGAACAATACTGTAATTTGAAGAATTAGCTTCATATACTACAGTCTCATTATATATATATATGCATTTTGCAAATTACTTGTATATCAAATAAATTCAATGATTTCATAAAGAAATAAGTCGCTCTCTTCACCTTTTAAATTATAACTTGATATTTTTCAGATATCTTATAAATCAACATCTTCTGCAGCTCGTTCCGAAACCTCCCGTTGTTTATTTGTCTATAGATTCAATTCACTTATTTCGCACACTAACAGATCAGTCTTCCATAACACGTTGCAGATAAACGTAGTTTAACCTCACTTTTAACGGATGTGTTTCATAACACGTTGCAGATAAACGTAGTTTAACCTCACTTTTAACGGATATGTTTCATAACACCTTGTAGCTAAACGTAGTTTATCCTCACTTTTAATGGATGTGTTTCATAACACCTTGCAGCTAAACGTAGTTTATCCTCACTTTTAATGGATGTGTTTCATAACACCTTGCAGCTAAACGTAGTTTATCCTCACTTTTAATGGATGTGTTTCATAACACGTTGCAGATAAACGTAGTTTAACCTCACTTTTAACGGATCTTCCATAACACGTTGCAGATAAACGTAGTTTAACCTCACTTTTAACGGATTTTCCATAACACCTTGCAGCTAAACGTAGTTTAACCTCACGTTTAACGGATGTGTTTTATAATACAATACAGGTGAACTTAGTCTAATGTTAAACCCAGCAGGTCAGTATTCCACAACACGCTGCAGTAAAATTAGTCTAACGTGAAAGTAAACTGATCAATATTCCACAACACGCTGCAGTAAAATTTGTCTAACGTGAAAGTAAACTGATCAATATTCCACAACACGCCGCAGTAAAATTAGTCTAACGTGAAAGTAAACTGATCAATATTCCACAACACGCTGCAGTAAAATTTGTCTAACGTGAAAGTAAACTGATCAATATTCCACAACACGCTGCAGTAAAATTAGTCTAACGTGAAAGTAAACTGATCAATATTCCACAACACGCCGCAGTAAAATTAGTCTAACGTGAAAGTAAACTGATCAATATTCCACAACACGCCCCAGTAAAATTGGTCAAACGTGAAAGTAAACTGATCAATATTCCATAACACATTGCAGGTGAACGTGGGGCTGTGATTGGAAGTTAATAAGTTTGGTTTTCAACGAAACGGATGTGACTGAAAATTAATTATCTTTCTACATATTTGCATACATACGTATTTCATGGTTATATATAGTTATTGGCACTACGGTGATAAATAAGTATTGTTCCATGATTAGTAATAAAACTGGGGAAAAAAAAAGGTGCAAGTCAGCTGAACATCTCAGTTTACTTTTGTTAAAGAATAGTTTCGGTCATCAGGATGTCTATGAGGTTTCATTGATTACTAATGCATCTAAAAGTAATGATAATAATTAAGTTAGTTAGGTTAAATGGTATTGATCTTTGACACTAAGAACGAGAGTAAAAGGAAAAAAAAAGAGATAGTAGTTGTCTTAAAATGAACACGAAAACTGCATTTAGATTGAAAACGGTTTCCCTTTTGCCTATCAAGTATTTCGTGTCTAAATCAATCTCTCATTATTATGGTTTATGTCACGAAGACTGCACTTGTAAATTTTAGTTTGTTTGTTTGTTTTTGGAATTTCGCGCAAAGCTACACGAGGGCTATCTGCGCTAGCCGTCCCTAATTTAGCAGTGTAAGACTAGAGGGAAGGC
>NW_013673556.1:2793-4187 GCF_000517525.1 Limulus polyphemus
GAGCGCCTTATCCACCTGGCCATGCCGGGCCCGTAAATTTTAGTTGTCAGGCTTTAAAACAGCCATCCCAATATTACGCTCTAACGTATGCAAGTTTTCTAATTCAGTTAAGCGTTATATTTATAAAAGATTTTTAAAAGTCCGGTTTAATAAAAAAAAAAAAACATTTTACGAATATACTTTTGCTACATTAGAATAAAACCGGTAATATGTTTTTCTTTTTTTGGCAAATGTTTGTCTGACAAACATTTTTTTTTCTATGTAGTATTTCTCATTAATTTGAAACCATTTGTTTTTGTTTTTTTTAGAACATTCAGGATGTAAATCTAAGATCGTATCCAACTACATTCATTCATAATATACCAACTCTAAAAATAGAAGAATAAAAACATACAAGCTTATTATCCTTTAAGCAGTTATTCTAGTCGAAAAATTCTAAATATATAATTCTTCCCTTTTGATAACTTCTTCTTTTATCCATATAGAATAGGTTCATCGCTACGATTTCGTGAGGCTTTATCCTGAATATCAAAAAACGGAAACGTTCTCGAAAACATTGGAATTAGTTGTTTTTTTTTATCTTTGCCACATTTAGGCTTAGTGAAACAGAATTACTGCATACAGTACATGTATATATATTTCTTTTTGTGACCGTTTATGTATAATTATACCTGTGTTATATCTGTACTGAGTTTGAGAAACTTCCAGATTCTTCCTTCAAAAGAATCGTTCATATTCCATGTTACCTTTTAACTTTTAAGAGATTTGGTAATTATTTTATCAAATTAACTTTTCGTAAATCGCGTTTGACACTGTGCAACATCGTAGGGTTCTTTATCTTTCGGGTCAGGTGTGGCTTAGCGTTCCCCGTTACGGATAAAATGATCACAGGCTCGAGCCTCGATATATTGATCATGACGCGTGGCACTTTCAAGTGTGGGATCTCACAAGCGTGATAATAAATCCCATTTTTCAACTAGAGGTGAACATGTCCATATTCTATACAAACGTAACAGTAAACACATTTTTGAAACTTTTTATACCATACTATAGAGTTAATATATTCACGCCAGTAAAAGTTCGTGTTATAGGATTAGTGTGTCTACGCCAGTAAAAGTTCGTGTTATAGGATTAGTGTGTCTACGCCTGTACAAGTTCTGTTGTAGGATTAGTGTGTCTACGCCTGTACAAGTTCGTGTTGTAGGATTAGTGTGTCTACGCCTGTACAAGTTCGTGTTGTAGGATTAGTGTGTCTACGCCTGTACAAGTTTCTGTTATAGGATTAGTGTGTCTACGCCTGTACAAGTTCGTGTTGTAGGATTAGTGTGTCTACGCCTGTACAAGTTCGTGTTGTAGGATTAGTGTGTCTACGCCAGTACAAGTTCGTGTTGTAG
>NW_013673556.1:5117-16104 GCF_000517525.1 Limulus polyphemus
AGTGTGTCTTCGCCAGTACAAGTTCCTATTATAGAATTAGTGTGTCTTCGCCAGTACAAGTTCCTATTATAGAATTAGTGTGTCTTCGCCAGTACAAGTTCCTATTATAGAATTGGTGTGTCTTCGCCAGTACAAGTTCCTATTATAGAATTGGTGTGTCTACGCCAGTACAAGTTCCTATTATAGAATTAGTGTGTCTACGCCAGTACAAGTTCGTACTATTGACAAATTGAGAGCAATTATCGGTTAAACATTGAAGCCGTAATATAGAAAAAAAAAAACAACAATATTAAAGCATACTAAGTATATAGAAAAAATATAAGCCGAGAGAACACAACCTGTGGAATCAGAGATGCCTTTATAGCTGTAAACTAGAATACTGCTTTTCGTAGAAATAGTAATCATAATTTCAGCCTGTGTATTTTTATCTAATCTGTTCCTCTAGACACGTGTTCGGATTTTCTTTTTGTGTGTGTGTTAATCTTGCAGACGGTCGATTTGTGAATGCATGTCTGGCTACGTTCTCCTTCACATTATTAATATTCTCGACGCTGGAAAACGGTTGTTTTTCTTAACCCGGTTCTTATTCTACTTTGACAGTTCTGCTCTTCACAAACATAATGTATTATTCACAATTAAAAGCTATATTGGAAAATAACGTGTTACACAGATGGCCGAATTAGTTTACTCGGTAACTTAGGCATGTTGTTGAATACATAGGTGACAGGATATTAAGTGCCCATAACATAGGTATTTGTAAGTTTCGTGGAGACAGTAATTTTCATTAACCAAGTATTATATACTGATAAACTGGTATAGACTGATCCAGCTGTTGTTAATTGACCAACCTGTAAATACATGCTTAATAACGTAAGGAAAATAATTATTTTGATTGATAGTATCTTGGTAAACATTTTTCGAGGTCCTTTCTATTTGCTTTCGTAGATCTAGACTAAATGAAGCTTAGTGCAAGTAATATTACATCTATTTGGAAGTGAGTATTACTTGCTATGAATGTTTCTATTGTTTTAAGCTACGTTGTTAAGTAGTCTGTCGTTGTTTGGCTCGAATAAAATATCATAATACAATGGAACCCATCTTACCATTTCATTCTGAAGAGATCGATGTTTCTGGAATTGTGTAAACCTAACAATGGAACCCATCTCACCATTTCATTCTGAAGAGATCGACATTTCTGGAATTGTATAAAACCTAACAATGGAACCCATCTCACCATTTCATTCTGAAGAGATCGACTATTTCTGGAATTGTGTAAACCTAACAATGGAACCCATCTCACCATTTCATTCTGAAGAGATCGATGTTTCTGGAATTGTGTAAACCTAACAATGGAACCCATCTCACCATTTCATTCTGAAGAGATCGACATTTCTGGAATTGTATAAAACCTAACAATGGAACCCATCTCACCATTTCATTCTGAAGAGATCGATATTTCTGGAATTGTATAAACCTAACACTGCAACTATACTGTTTCATTTCATGTTGTATTTCCGAAAATCATTCATTTGTATGTTTAAAAATTCAAATCAAACTTTTATAGAGGCGTTAGTTCAAATAATGAATGACATGCAACGTTAAAATGGGTGCACAATTAAAAACACTTTTAATTAAGGCCAATCTATGGCCTCAAAAAAATTGACTCTACATGTTTTGATGTTACAACGTTATCGTCAGGAGTCGGTAGTAACGTCAAAACGGGGCCCGGCATGGCCAAGTTGTCAGGGAGCTCCATTCTCCATCTGCGAGTCGCGGGTTTGAATCCCCGTCCCATCAAACAGGCTCGCCCTTTCAGCCGTGGGAGCGTTATAACGTCACGGTCAATCCCACTATTTGTTGGTAAGGGTAGCCAAAGAGTTGACGGTTGGTGGTGATGACTAGCTGCCTTGCCTCGAGTCTTTCACTGCTAAACTAGGGACGAGTAACGCAAATAGCCCTCGTGTAAATTTTTGCGAAATTCAAAAACAAACAAACAAACGCCGGAACATGTAAATTCAACTTTTTCGAGGCCATATATAGGGTTTAATTAGGTGTTTTTAATCGTTTATCGATTTCAAAGTTTTGTTATTTCTAGTTTTAACATTATATATAAGTGCCAAGAAGGAATATTTAAGAATTGGTAATTTAATTAATTTAAAAACGACACTTGTGTAAAAAAAACAAAAATCTATAAAACGGAGACTTACCCTGAAAGTCTACGTATGTTTCGGTGTCTGTATAACACCATATTCAGGCACCTGTTTTAATAATTATTTATTGTGTAACATTTTAACGTTGTATTGCTTTTTAATCTTAAATAAATCGGTAATATATTAACGATGAGAGAGTCATGTGACAATCATATACAAATTTCTAAACAGTTTTGATGTAACTCTTATTACATGTTTTTCTGCTTTCTATTAAAGTTAGAAGTCACAGGATGAAAGAATTGCAGAAAAGTTATTATTTGAGATTTTGATTTAAGTTTGCAAATACATCGTAACCTCATTTCTTTACTCCTCTTCGAGGATGCCAATTTCTAATTTTATGGTTATCATAGTCTAATAATTCCTTGAATATTTTGATGTCTTGTAGACAGTACGTCTACAACGAGCAAATTTTATATCTCAGTGCCTATGTCTTATATATATATATATACATTTCGATCCAAAAAAAAAAAGGTTTCATTTATTGTGACAGATTAAATTGTGATTTATGTTTGAAAAGTTATATCCAGCAGAAAAAAAACAAAACAAAAAAACATTGTAGATTCTATACGGAACATTGTGTTTTATGTCAACTTTCTGAATAACTGGCGCTCCATGAATATAGTTTGTGTGTAATGTTTGTAGGGGAAAAAGCAATATTAAGACTTCCAAAAAGTCATCGTAAATCTTGTATAGGGAACGCAACTTATGACTGCGAGTTGACGTTTTTAAACCTATCATAAAACCTAATTTAGAGATTTAGCTAAAATCCGGTTTTGTTATTTGATCTTTTTTATGATATAGTAGAAAAAATATCCCTTTACAAAAAAAAAAATGGACCTTATCTATACACTCTTTTATTGCAAAAAAAGTGTGTTCGTGACTGCGTTTCTTTAGTAACTGAAAGCTCATAACCATTTTATTTTTCATCTATGACTTAGGCATGAAATATAGGTTAATCAAAAAAGAGAAGTTTCCGTGCTTTAACTAGGCTTAGGGGTACTTTGATCAGTTTAATAAATAAGGGTGTTTCTTTGTGATACCGTTAAAGTATCTACTCTTTAACTAGGCTTAGGGGTACTTTGATCAGTTTAATAAATAAGGGTGTTTCTATGTGATACCGTTAAAGTATCTACTCTTCTACTCTTTAACTAGGCTTAGGGGTACTTTGATCAGTTTAATAAATAAGGGTGTTTCTATGTGATACCGTTAAAGGTCTGATTACTATATTTTTATGAAAATTTTATATTTGATTTGTAGGTTCGAATTTTAGAGGCTAAATTATACTATGGGATTTGATTCTTTTATTATTTCTAAATTGCCAATCGATATAAGGCTATCACTATATCAGTCTGAAGAGTGTGATTAGTTATATATATTACACATAAACAGATGGACAGATAGAAATAAAAACGGATCACTTGCATAAATGTGAAAAACATTAAGATACCAAAAAAAAACAACGTACTGAGTGATCACTTTTTTTTTTCATATCACACTACACATGTTTTTGTTTGTTTGGAATTAAGCACAAAGGTACACATTGGGCTATCTGTGCTCTGCCCACTACGGGTATCGAAATCTGGTTTCTATCGTTGCAAGTCCGCAGACATACCACTGGGAGGCCACTACACACGAAATGAGGTGTATTTTATAATGTTTATTTCGTGATAGGTGTGATAATACATGTAAGATATTAAACAAACTTACTGAGTGATCACTTTTCTCCTGTCGCACTACACATGAAATGAGGTGTATTTTATAATGTTTATTTCGTGATAGGTGTCATAATATGATTAATACTATTATCTTCCTACGGATTTCTGGAAAGTAAATGCGATTCAGTTAGGCTTAATCTGTCGTAGGTCGCTGGTAACGAGGCTTTCATCTCGGTACCAGTGCTGAGGAAGTAGTATCATTGAAGTACTGCTTATTTCAGTTATTTGTGAGACATCAAGTTATAAGGAACGAAATTATTAAGCATGGTTCTATAATTGATAATGAGTGAGATGTTAATATACAATAATACCGATTAAAGTTTCGTCACATTATTGTTGACTGGCACACTAAGGGTTTCTAGTAAGAAAGTATGTCGTTTGAGATAATTGTTTGTTACATTATCCAAAAGATACAATACAGTAGAAGCATAACATATATACATAGAAACAAATATAAATTAAATTATCAAGAAGGAAAATAGTTATCGTAAATAATGCGAAGAACCACAGAAGGAGATTATGATAGAATAAAAATAATTCCTTCAGTTAGTAATCAACAGCGACATTTGACTCTCTAATAATAACGGATAAAGTTATTGTCGACTTATGTTTTTGTCAAAGGTTAACTCAAATTAAACGCATTTTTTATTCGGTACGTGTCTATGTTTGTTTGTTTTTGAATTTCGCGCAAAGCTACACGAGGGCTATCTGCGCTAGCCGTCCCTAATTTAGCAGTGTAAGACTAGAGGGAACTAGTCATCACCACCCACCACCAATTCTTGGGCTACTCTTTTACCAACGAATAATGGGATTGACCGTAACATTATAACGCCCCCACGGCTGAAAGGGCGAGCATGTTTGGTGTGACCGGGATTCGAACCCGCGACCCTCAGATTGCGAGTCGAGTGCCTTAACCACCTGGCCATGCCGGGTTACGTGTCTATGACTTTTCGGATACTAAAGACGTTTAGGCCTGACAACAACAACAACAATAATAATAATAATAATAATAAAAAAAAAAACGCTCTGTACTTTGCAGTCCTGGGCGTGACGGGCAAATCTCGCTATTCTAAGTACAGTCCAAGCGTTGGTGAAGGGCGCTGTTGACCAGCTGACTTCTCTTCTTTATAATATCAAAATTGGAGACGGCTATGCGCAAATAACTGTCAGGTTTGTACGAAAAATCTAAAACAAATACATCTCTAAATAACTGTCAGGTTTGTACGAAAAATCTAAAACAAATACATCTCTAAATAACTGTCAGGTTTGTACGAAAAATCTAAAACAAATACATCTCTAAAATGATTATCAAATAGAAAATCAATTGGTAATAGTGTTAATTAGGGACTTCTAATACGTCAACCAATACAACAAAATAGTTAGTAATAGGGAAACAAATAGTTTAAAGTAATTACAATAAATGTTGCCCACTAGTGGCACAGCGGCATATCTGTGGACTTACAACGCTAGAAACCGGGTTTTTTATACCCGTGGTGGGCAGAGCACAGATAGTCCATTGTGTAATTTGTGCTTAATTACAAACAAACAATACAATAAATGCTAATATTTTATTTTTTACATTTTTGCGCGAAGCTACTAAAGACAAGTAGTCTACACTACCCTCCGCCACCTCTTTGGCTACTCTTGTTTGACTGAATAGTAGGATTTCACTATTACCATTATAACGCGCCATCGGTCTCAAGTCGCGGAATTCATTAGTTAGCTCTATGTGATTAAAGCCAAGAAATGCTCGCGTTCCAACGATTTTGAGATTGTGAATATCCCAACATCACTTCTTATTGTGAATGAAGCTAATACCGCTTCATATGGCGATGTTCATCCATCGTTAATCATGCTCAGTCCGATAGTAATTATTGTGCTCTGTTACGCAAAGTTTTAATATCCATTGTGCTGTGAAGGACGGAGAGGTCAAAATTAGTCTGTCGGTCAGTAAGGAAATAGCTATGAACTAAATACACAGATACTACATATCTCACCTGTGACGCCATGGCTTGCGTTTGCTACGACACACTACTGCAGTGTACGCTAATTACTAAAATAATGTGCGATTTGCCCTCTGTAGTACTCCGTATTTAGTATGATGTTTCTCCTGAATTATTACGTGAGCTTCGTTACTCCACTTCGTTAAAACGCAGATGTGGCGTTACTAGTCGCGTGTAGAGTCGCAAAAAAGGTAAGTGAACAATATGTGCCGGATAGACCATTCCTCCAAACTTCCCAATTGTACTGTTAGCAGCACATTGTTCAACAATGATGTTGTTCTCAACTGATTGTTGTGTAATATTGTGTTATACGTGGAGGCATATAATATAAGGTGCCCTTAACAGCGGACGGATATTAACCATCTAACAACAACAACAACAAAAAAAAAAAGAATGTTCCTCTTCAGCAATTTATTCATAACCGGATTTGGAAAAAATATACAATATTATTAACATGCAAATTAAGTATGATTATTCTCTATTAACCTGATAACATTACTTATTTCACACTTTTACAAGGTTTATCCTGATAACATTACTTATTTCACACTTTTACAAGGTTTATCCTGATAACATTACTTAGTTCACACTTTTACAAGGTTTATCCTGATAACATTACTTATTTCACCCTTTTACAAGGTTTATCCTGATAACATTACTTATTTCACACTTTTACAAGGTTTGAGTGTACTATCGATTTTCTGATTAACCCTTTTTGATATTTGCTTAGTATGTAATTCAAATGTTTAGTTAGTTACTTTGTTTTATATAATGGTATTCGCTCTGCTGATTCTTAGTTAATAAATGTCAACCACTTAGTTATTCAAAAAGCCAGTTCGTTTTGAATTTCGCGCCGCAGATAGCCCTCGTGTAGCTTTCTAGCCGTCCCTAATTTAGCAGTGTAAGACTAGAGGGAAGGCAGCTAGTCATCATCACCCACCGCCAACTCTTGGGCTACTCTTTTACCAACAAATAGTGGGATTGATTGTCACATTATAACTCCACCTTGGCTGAAAGGGCGAGCATGTTTGATGGGACGGGGATTCGAACCCGCGACTCTCAGATTACGATACAAGTGTCCTAATCACCTGGCCATGCTGGACGAACAGTTTGGGACAAGGTAGATACCTCTAGTGACGCAGAGCCTTATTAAGTAAGAGAAGAAATGTCACATAATATAAACGTTACATATCCACACAGTTTTAGCTCTTTTGTGTTGAAAGTTGTTAACCGTTTTGCAGAGTACACTTATATCTACGACTCAAAATATAGGAAGTTTTACTTCTAATATTAACCCTTTTACACTAGTTCTGGTGAAATAAAAACAATTTAATAGATAAGTTTCTCATTCTAGTTATCGTACTAAAGTGTTAGGTATACATTGCGCGACAGCGAAAGGCAGTAGGAGGTGAGACGTTGTGGGTTTAAACACTCACCTCCCCACTCTTGTTCTAACTTTCCATGATGCACAACTTGTTTAACATCGGGGCTTTGGATTTTGCTTGATAAACGGGATAATCCCCACCGCTTTTTGGATGCTATTACCACAAGCTTTAACCGTTTATGACTATGGATTACTGACCGGGAGCTAAAGTAGATGCATTAAATGGTTATAAATTTTTTTTATTGTTCAATAGTGCTGATCTAAATAGCCTGTTAACAATAATTGTAATTGACAATCATTGATCTACCTATCTATATAAACGTTGGCTGTTTCTGGGCATGATCTATATGGATATTCTTGTTCTGGGTCATTTGAAATTAAAAGTTTTAGATTAAACGTTAATTTGATGAGTTACCTATCTATATAAACGTTGGCTGTTTCTGGGCATGATCTATATGGATGTTCTTGTTCTGGGTCATTTGAAATTAAAAGTTTTAGATTAAACGTTAATTTGTATAGTTTACGAATATATACAGCTTGTAATCTGTGGTCTCCTTCAACGTTGTGTTTCTCATCATTGTGGTCCACCGTATAGTGGATTATCCACGAAGGATCACTGCCGACTTGTTGAAGGAACAGAACCAGAAGTACGAGTACACAGGTTCATTCCAGAACCAGAAGTACGAGTACACAGGTTCGTTCTAAGTCGGTATTGATATTGTGGCTTCACATGATACAAACTGCTGAACCTTGTTTTTCTCTTGGTTTGGTTGGCTTTGGTCGAGCACAGTTTTTCATTTCTGATGCCTTGGTGTTTAGAATGTTGTACAGCGCCTGTGGAATTTCGTTGTATTATGTTATATAAGTAACTGTGCATTGATTCTAAAGTGATTTGATATTTTCTCTCTATTTGCCTATTATAAGCTATGGTGTACTTTTTTTTCCCTGTAATATTTACCAAACTAAATAATGATATACAGTTCTATTATTAAGTCACATAATATTATTAGTGAACAAAATATACGTTAACAGTAATTTAAATACTGGCGCTCCCCACTGGCTCAGTTGTAGGTCTGAAGGCTTATAACGCTAAAAATCTGGTTTTGATACCCGTGATGGGCACAGAACAAATATCTCATTGCGTAGCTTTGTGCTTAACGACAAACGAAATTAGTTGGGGTTAGAAATAAACTTTATTTGTGTTATACTAGTAACTACGTATCTATAAGGTCATTAGTTGGGGGTTAGAAATAAACTTTATTTGTGTTGTACTACTAACTACGTATCTATAAGGTCATTAGTTGGGGGTTAGAAATAAACTTTATTTGTGTTGTACTACTAACTACGTATCTACAAGGTCATTAGTTGGGGTTAGGAACACAAATAAAGTTTATTTATACTACTAACTACGTATCTATAAGGTCATTAGTTGGGGTTAGAAATAAACTTTATTTGTGTTCTACTAGTAACTACGTATCTATAAGGTCATTAGTTGGGGGTTAGAAATAAACTTTATTTGTGTTATACTACTAACTATGTATCTATAAGGTCATTCGTAAAACCATAAGTGCCTACACGTAAGCATTTCCGTTTTTTTTATGTTTCCAACAGGATAACTTTTTTTTGTTGTTGTTTTAGAAATATATTGTCAGCAGAATGTTTTTCTCCCACACACATTTGTTAAACTGAAAGTCTTCTTTGTTCTACAGATATATTGTTAAAAGAATTTTTCTTTTCCTTTAGATACATTGTCAACAAAACATTTTTTTTTCTATTCTTTTCTTAACAAGATGTGATAGGCCAGCTTGATGGTTACAAACAGAACTAAAAGAGAAGTAATGGTTACAAAGATTCACAAATTGTTTTCTTTAGCTATTAGTCATCGTCATTTATTCTTCTCTTCCCGAGTCCGACTGACGATAATTAATGATTTTTCTAAAAACCTGTTTCGAAGTAGATAAAGTAGTTTACTAACCCTAATTCTGTCTAAAAAACAAGTAATTCTAAATCAATAAAATAAGTCTGTAGAAACGTAGAAAATGTCTTTTTTAGATCCGAAAACTTTTCATTAAAGAATTGTTATTCACAAAATAAACATGATTTAAGTACGTAATAATCTATATTTATCTAAATTTTGTTTGTGTTCGAAGAAACTAACTCTCTGTGTTAGCTTTATAAGTTGGTATTGTTGTAAATAATATGTTCAAAAATACTTATCTGTCTTACGATTAGTGTATACAGTTCTGTTTTTGTTGTTGCAAGAATGTTCGTATTTTTCTTACTCCTGTTGATCGTACTAAATAAATAAAAGAAAACGGGTCACAGAAGGTTAACGCTTTTCACTTCAATTTAATAATGAGGTGAATAATATTTCCGAAGATTTTGTTGCCTGGTAAACAGCGAATAGATGTTTGTGCTTTTAAAGAGTTCCTAAACAATGTAATGATCATAAGAATAGTTCTACACAAAGAGAAACAAATCATAATAAATATTACTTTACTAAATAGTTCATCTGATGTTTTTATAAATTTTAGTGTACTAAAACTGAAGCCACCCCTCGGTGGCTCGGCGGTAAGATTGATGGCTTACCACGATAGAATTCGGGGTTAGATCCTCTGGATAGACATGACTCGATAGCCCCTTTTGTGCCTCTTTGCGTTAAAACAGGAAACAAATTTGTTTGTTTGTTTGAATTTCGCGCAAAGCTACACGAGGGCTATCTGCACTAATAGGCACTAATTTTGAGCTGACGGTGTAGAGGGAAGGCAGCTAGTCAACGCCACCCATCGCTAACTCTTGAGCTATACTTGTCAAACCAAAAAGTGGGATTTTACTCTCACTCTTATAACGCACTCACGACCCCAAAATGCGGAGCGCGATATTTTTTACCATAACGGGACACGAACCATGGAATCTCAAATCCACAGTTTGACATGCTAACTACCAAGTCGAGCTCGCCCACAAACAATAAAAATAACGAAAATTTAAAAATACGAATAAGTAATACGAACATTTAAATTCTCGAACCTTGTGGTTATGCGCTAAAATATTGTATACAGAGAATAATAAGCTCATTATTTTACTTCTGTAGTGTATAGAAGACATATTAATACTAGAAATAAACGACCTTATAACACCAAAATATTTTTATTTAATTACACTCAACGTTTCGCTTTACAGCTTCTTCAGGAGCGTTCACTAAAACACAAACCGAAATTGACAGTACAAAGCTTCCAAGCGAAACGTTGAGTGTCTAATTAAATAAAAAAAACATTTTGGTGTTATAAGATTGTTTATTTCTCGTACTAATAAGCAAGATTGTCCTTTGAATTCAGAGATGAAAAAGGAAATCGGGACCCCCCCCCAAAAAAAACTAACGAATATTAACATGTGAAACACAAGGAGCTGAATTTTTTACCAACACTAAGTAATAAACACGTGTTAAAGAAATAAATAGTATTGTATTTGAATTGTGTGTTTAGTTTTTCAAAAGTTCTATGAGACGCGGGTTGGATCTGTGGTAAACCTCTGGATATCAGAACCGGTGAGCAGGGTTCGAATCCGTGCGATACCATAGAATATATCCCGCAATTTACGCTGTGGGTGTATTTATAAGAGCGACGGTCATCCCTTAGCATGGATGGTGGGTGATAGGACACTGTTAACCGAGTGCCT
>NW_013673556.1:16963-20238 GCF_000517525.1 Limulus polyphemus
ACAAAAAAAAAAATCAACTGATTGACAAAGGAATTTTGATTGGAGGTTGGGAGAATAAGATGTACAAATTACAGCTCAACTCGCACTGACATGATTGGTCAGTTTACATAGATTTGAAACCTATTTTGGATGCTGGTCCAGAAAGCAAACTTGTTAGAAATACAGTATAATATTTTGTTAGCTAAAAAAAAACAACAGCATACAAGTCCCTTTGAGATTCAAATGGCCAAGATAAACAATTTCCTGTATGAACCATTAACATTAATCACAACAATTCTTGGAATAGACACCATTCGTTTAAACAATGAATAACAGAAAAAAAAAAGGGGGGGGGGGGCTACAGAGTTTGGAAAGCCAACTAATGAATACAAAGTGTTTTCTCCCCGTCAGATCTGGAGATTGCAATGCGTAGTCACGTAGAAAAGGAAAAGTGAACCATAGATAAAAATAAGAATAAATAAGCCAGAACTGCAAAAATTCACCGAGTATGAAAAGCTATTTACTTCTGTACAGACATAAAGTGTAATATACTTCTGTACAGACATAAAGTGTAATATACTTCTGTACAGACATAAAGTGTAATATACTTCTGTACAGACATAAAGTGTAATATACTTCTGTACAGACATAAAGTGTAATAATAAGCCGTATACGTTCTAATTTATGAACGAAACAACATATTTTAATATGATGTAAGACAACTTTCAATGTTAAATAAAATAAAGACCCATACATCTGTGTAGGAACTTTATTTCTATAAACACCTTTTTTTATCCACATTTTAATATAATTTTGAAAGGTAGTGAATTACTTGTTATATCCCTGTCCTATTATTTAAATGGAAATATAAATATTTGACCTTTTATTTTTAATATAACTTTTCATTAGTAAGGAGGCTTTCATACGTGCACGATATGCTGTTCACTTGTTTTTGAATTTCGCGCAAAGCTACACGAGAGCCATTTTCGCTAGCCGTCCCTAATTTAGCAGTGTAAGACTAGAGGGAAGGCAACTGGTCACCACCACCCACCGCCAACTCTTGGGCTACTCTTTTACCAACGAATAGTAGGATTGACCGTCACATAATAACGCCTCCACTGCTGAAAGGGCGAGCATGTTTGGTGTGACGGGGGATTAGAACCCACAGATCGCGATTCGAGCTCCCTAATCACCTGGCCATGCCGAGCCTGCACGATATACTGTGTATCATAATAAACACATTTATATATTATTTCTTTGATCACGAGATTCGCATTTGTCACGAAAAGTGCATGTTACGTTAGGATATTCCAACAGAAATACATTCAGACGTGTTGTGTATGTTACGCTATTAAAAGCGAAGTATTTTGTTAGTAATACCCGCCGTGGAAAGACTGTTCCCCCATTTATTCTAATTTTTTTTTATAATTTTTATATTTCAGTATTATTTCCGTTTCTATTAATTATTTCTGTAATTACCTGTCGGAGGGGTGGGGTGGGAGTGGTGTCTGCTCTCTGAATTAAATGTAGACTGTTAGAGTTGTTGAAGTATAAATGTAGACTGTTAGAGTTGTTAGTGTATAAATGTAGACTGTTAGAGTTGTTGAAGTATAAATGTTGACTGTTAGAGTTGTTGAAGTATAAATGTAGACTGTTAGAGTTGTTGAAGTATTTGAAACTGGACAAACAGACACAAGTGGAAAGGACATCCTCATTTTGGTGTACCTAGTTCCCTGGAGGAAAGATGGTCAACTAATGACAACTTAACAGACACGTTTTATCAACTTCCCCGCAGTGGTCTGGCTGGAGTAACCCATTTTTATAAGTTTGTTTCTTCAGAGGAAACTAACTTCCCACAACTAGCTACATACAGTAAATGGTAGTTTTGGATATGGAGACATTTTAAGTTTGGCCACCCAAATTTCTCTCTTAATTCTGTAATTCCTTCCAAATATATGAGGCTTGCACCTATACTGTTGCCTGGATGTAGCCCCCCTCTCCCCCCAGTGGCACAGCGGCATTTCTGCGGACTTACAACGCTAAAAACCGGGTTTCGATACACTTGGTGGGGCAGAGCACAGATAGCCCTTTATGTAACTTTGTGCTTAAATACAAACCTTTTTAAGTTTGGCCACCCAAATTTCTCTCTTATTTCTGTAATTCCTTCCAAATATATGAGGCTTGCACCTATACTGTTGCCTGGATGTAGCCCCCCCTCTCCCCCCAGTGGCACAGCGGCATTTCTGCGGACTTGCAACGCTAAAAACCGGGTTTCGATACACTTGGTGGGCAGAGCACAGATAGCCCTTTATGTAACTTTGTGCTTAAATACAAACCTTTTCCTTGTCATTGTTTTGCTTTCATTTTGGTCCTATTAAAATATCGTAAAGGTAAATAGGGTATTAATATATTGGTTATAATGTTTCATATACAGTTCAATAACCAAATAATAATTGTTATATTAGAGATACGACAAGGCAAAACCAGGGTTAGAGATAACGCTAACCAGTTCATTGTTATGCACATAATAATCTGATGATGAATCTGTTAATTTGAAATACAGATAATTGGTCATTATGCTCATGCCACATATAGCTACCCAGTTCATACTATATACAGTGGTCAACCAGTTCATTGTTATGCACATAATAATCTGATGATGAATCTGTTAATTTGAAATACAGATAATTGGTCATTATGCTCATGCCACATATAGCTAGCTACCCAGTTCATACTATATACAGTGGTCACACATATTATCTTATTTTTTTCTTAAGTAAATTACAAAATTGAAAGCCATCGGACGAATGGAAGCCAGTCAATAAGAGCAGGTTATTTTAATTGGCTAAAACTGGCATTACTCGAATATGGAATGTTTTTAAACCAATGATACAAATGCTTCCAAATCATGAAAAGACGGACAATCACCCGCAATATAAGCTGACGACATATCTTTGTCGATTCTCTGGCTAGCGGAAATCATAGAGTACCTACTATGAGATTTAAACAGACGTACCCACCCGCAAACTGAATTTTTTTTTTGAAAAAGAAAAGTTAAAAGGGATCTGATTGAGGTATTTGAAATTATAATGGGAATTAATAGTGTTGATGAATTATCTTTTTACATACTTAACGGCATGGTGTACCCTAACCTCACATTTCATATCTTTTTACATACTTAACGGCATGGTATACCCTAACCTCACATTTCATATCTTTTTACATACTTAACGGCATGGTGTACCCTAACCTCACATTTCATATCTTTTTACATACTTAACGGCATGGTATACCCT
>NW_013673556.1:21085-22492 GCF_000517525.1 Limulus polyphemus
AAGTATTGGAACACTAGTGTACGATAGTCTAAATTAAACCTGATAACGTAGTTTCAATAATTAAAGTATTGGAATACTAGTGTACTATAATCTAAATTAAACCTGATAACGTAGTTTCAATAATTAAAGTATTGGAATACTAGTGTACTATAATCTAAATTAAACCTGATAACGTAGTTTCAATAATTAAAGTATTGAAATACTAGCTGGAGTACCTGTCCCCTGGACGGAAGTTATGTGAATTCATAATTAATGAAAGGTTATCTTAGGACATAAAGTTGCTTCCCTCATATGTAATTGTAAAAAAAAACTCCCATAAAGTCTGCAAGACACAAAATGTGAAATCTCCCTATGGACCTAATGAACCTTTATACCAATTTTGGTGAAGATTCATCCATACTCTGAAAAGTAGTTACATGGACATATAACAGTCAGTAATATTATATTTACAGAGATTTCACGAGATTGTATCACACGTCCTCATCAGTTGATAATGTCCGCTGTGATCATGGTTTTAGCCGTTAATTAACGTGAACAACACCTCACGGGATTTGATCATCTTGGAAGATTCGAGTTTAAACAAAGTTTATATACTGAGTCAGTTTTCTAACAGCCATTAACTGATCGAAATTATTTAAATATATCATTTCAACATTCAAACAATTGCAATTTAATAATAGTAATAGCAATGAAAAGTCGCTGTTATTTAAACAACAACAACAACAAAACTCGGTACAAACTAAGAATACAAATTATCGCCATGACGACACGTGTAATCACCATGACGACTCGTAAAGAATACCTTGTTCATTTCTTTACAGCAATATGTCTTTTTGAGGCTCTCAATTACTTATGTAAACGCTGATTGAAACACTTATTATAACTACAGAAGAGCTCACCCCCCCTTTAGTGGGTCAACGGCCACTTGATACGCTAAAAGTAGGTTTCGATACACAGCACAACACGGACAGCTCGTTGTGCAGTTTTGTGCTTATCTACAAACAACTAAACAAACCTACACAGGATTTCTTTTTACGGTTACTTCTAGAATCAAGGTAGAAATGAACTCTTAACACTCGGGGACCACTTATATTGGGATTTTCAATCAATGCCTCGCAGCGTACATGAAACATTTATTGGATTTCCGGGAACAGAGATCCAGTAATTATTAACATGTAATGTACTGCTTTTAATGGAATTGTCTCGAAGGTGGACTAATGTTTTCAGTTTCACTTTTAACCAAATTGTTTGTTATATCTAACCATTAACTCAATATAAAACCTTTCTACGTACAAACTACTTTACTAAGTTGCTATACTACAGTTTCAAGGACTGTCACGAGTGATGCAATTGTACTACGGTTTAAGGACTGTCACGAGTGATGCAATTGTACTACGGTTTCAAGGA
>NW_013673556.1:23302-26599 GCF_000517525.1 Limulus polyphemus
AGTGATGCAATTGTACTACGTCTTCAAGGACTGTCACGAGTGATGCAATTGTCCTACGGCTTCAAGGACTGTCACGAGTGATGCAATTGTCCTACGGCTTCAAGGACTGTCACGAGTGATGCAATTGTACTACGGTTTCAAGGACTGTCACGAGTGATGCAATTGTCTTTAAATAATACAGATATCTTGTACCAGGAAAGGATTATTTGTCGAATTTCACGCAAAGCTACGCTGACAGTCACTAATTTTGAAATGATAGACCAGATGAAAAGCAGCTAGTCAACACCACCAACCGCCCAAATCTTTACGAACGAAAATTAGGATTGACCGTCACATTATAACGCTTCCACTGTTGAAAGGCCGAGTGTGTTGGGTGATGGGATTCGAACCCACGACCCGCAGATTCCAAGTCGCGCCCCCTAACCTCCAGGCCATGACAGGTAAGGAGGAACTGCCACAAACAAACAAACGGACAGAGCTGAGAATCTCGCTTGAGTCCGTTGATTCTTTGACCATCCAGCTACATCAATAAAACCGTACAACGCTGGGATACATCATCATCATCATCTAATACAAGGAAGATGACTCGAGGTGTATTAAAAACACTGTTGAAATATCATTGTTAAAAAACAACAACAAGAAATACATGATGTAAAGGCGTCTTTACAGTTGTATTAAAACACCATTTCCCCTATTTATTGTATGTTACTTACAATTTCCTGAATCGATACAAAACTAATATAAACCACGTGAAAGGACACGTTGTCGAAGGATTAGAACGGTATCAATCTATAAGAACGGTTCGAAAAACAAGCACTGAACCTATTTTGTATTAAGCAGATTCAATGCGTATTTGTTAACAACATGTTGTTATAACAAACTTGTAACAGGTGCTGAAGAATTTTTTTAAAAATAAATTACTATTTATGGTATACAAACGATAAAGAAACTACTATAACAAAATATCCGTATATTCTAATGCAACATTGACTCCGCACCCACCCCCAGGTGGCGCTACGTGTCAAGGCTTATAGCCCATTGTTGTTGCTTTGTGCTTAACAAGAAATAAAACCAACTGATCCTCTAATGACTGTGTAGTTTTACATTTAACAAAAAATATATATACATTTCTAGGGGGCGACAAGAAGAAAAAAACCTTAGATAAATAATGTTTTATCACTAATTTTATTAATTTAGTGAATCGTGTCTGATAACAATGGGCTCGCCCCCCAGTGGCATTTATTGTCATACGTACATTAAGGAATACAGGTAACTTTTACACTATATCTATATACATTTTCACCTGCTAATAAAACTATCAGGCGTTTTTTTACTCAAACCTCTGCACCCATTACGTTATACGTCATTATCGTGACACGCATACTATAGTTAGGGGGCTCATAAAAATACAGATTATGTAGGATTTTTTTAAAGAAATTATTACATTTGCGTGATATATTTTAGGGTAAAGAAACAAAATGTTACTTTCTGAAGATTATATACTAATTCGCTGACAAAATATATGCAAATCTGTGGATACTATGCGCAAATAAAAACGATAAATAAATACAATAAAATAAATATAGAAAATACAGAAGATTTCGGGCATTTAATTGTTTACATTTTAAGAACAAAGAAAATAGTCCCGTTGTTTAGGAAGAGCTAAAAATTTAAAGTTTTGTTTGTTTGTTTTGAATTTTGCGCAAAGCTACAAGAGGGCTATCTGCGCTAGCCGTCCCTAATTTAGCAGTGTAAGACTAGAGGGAAGGCAGCTAGTCATCACCACCCACCGCCAACTCTTGGGCTACTCTTTTACCAACGAATAGTGGGATTGACCGTCACATTATATCGCCCCCGCAGCTGAAAGGGCGAATATGTTTGGTGGGATGGGGATTCGAACCCGCGACCCGCAGATTTCGAGTCGAGCGTCCTAACCACCTGGCCATGCCGGACCACTAAATTTAAAGTTCGTTATCGTAAAAAAATAAATAAATAATAATAATTGATTTTGTCAAAGAGTAGTAATTAAATTTAATAACTTTAACCAGCTATTCTCCTTAATTACTTTCCTTAAAAATAGGCGCGTATATGTCTTTCTCTTTAATCATATACGCATATCTAATGTAAATTAAACTGTTCCAAAACAAAACCTTCACAATGTCGTTAATGACTCCAGCTGAGATTTCGTATCGCTAGTTGATCACGTGCAAGGATAACGAATTGCTGTAATTAATCTGTGTAACAGCATTAATTAATTTTACAGAAACTTGATAATAGTTAAAATCAATAGGCTTACCGTTACGGTGAGTCAATTATATTCGGAGGTTTTGATATGAATAGACATATAAATAAGCCAAAGCAGTCGCTCTTGTTAATTTCGCACACTTTCGATGGACTAACTTTTCCTTTCCTTTTTTTTTTTAAGTTTGTAATAAAACTGAAGGTGATTTATTAACCCCCCCCCACCCCTTATGGATTCAAAGTAACACTTCAGATATCGTGAATTTCTTGTTTCGTTATATTTGAAAGTGCCACAATTTTCATTTAGGGGTCTGGCATGGCCAGGTGGTTAAGGCTTTCGACTCCCAATCTGAGGGTCCCAGGTTCGAATTCCCGTAAATAAACATGCTCGCCCTTTTAACCGCGGGGGCGTTATAACGTGGCGGTCAGTCCTACTATTGGTTGGTAAAAGTAGCACAAGGAGTTTGCGGTGGGTGGTGATTATCTCAAGGTATTATCTCAGTACTGTGCGGGATGGAGAAGATTATCTCAAGGTATTAGGTCAGTACTGTGCAGGATGGAGAATATTATCCCAAGGTATTAGGTCAGTACTGTGTAGGATGGAGAAGATTATCCCAAGGTATTAGGTCAGTACTGTGTAGGATGGAGAAGATTATCCTAAGGTATTAGGTCAGTACTGTGTAGGATGGAGAAGATTATCCTAAGGTATTAGGTGAGTACTGTGCGGATAGAGAAGATTATTCGAAGGTATTAAGTCAGTCCTGTGCAGGATGGAGAAGGTTATCAAACACTGTCGAACCCTAGTAGTTCTTCACAAGGTCTCTCCATCTTTCCCTGTCCTGTGTAACCTCTGACCATTCTTCATGTGGAATATACGACCTTATCATGCTGCAGTGACGTGTTAATTTCCAAAGGCTGTGTCACTAAAACTTGATTAATTTCAAGGCGTTATAACATTGAAATAAAATAATATACGTATTGAGAAAACTCTTCCGGAGGGTCATCGATAAGTTCAATGACGTACAACGTTAAAATCCTTGGTTCGATCCTCCCACC
>NW_013673556.1:27512-32110 GCF_000517525.1 Limulus polyphemus
AAACGGGTGTTTATCCCGGATAGCTTTGCAGTGAACAGAAGAATCGTACTGATAATTTCGTTGCCATGGAAATATCGCAGATTTAAAGGTTGCTATGGAGATATATGTAACTTATTGCATCTTCGAGCTATTTATTCAACTCCAAGCAACGACAAGAGGTAAGAATACAAGAAATGAATATACTACTGAAAATATCATAGGAATCATTTATTGAGGAAACCGTAAGAGCTAAAAGTTGCTGTTATTTTAGCGCAATGGGGCTATTTGCGCCCTGCCCACCGAAAGGAATCGAACCTATATATAGGTAAAGGAAAAGTTAATAGGGACGTTTTTTGCATATACACGCGCACGTGATATATCGGTAAAACCTTGAACTTTAATATGAAAACCCATAAAAACTTGACACACGTTTTAGGTTATTCCCCAAAACTTTTCTGAAATCGAATGTACTTATTGTCTTATTCCTTCCAGTTCTCTTGTTATTTATCTTCTCACCTTTACAGGTTAGGAATTGCGAAAAGGCCAAAAGGTTCATGTTCATCTTTCAAAACGTTTTTATCAATTGTAATCCAGATTTTCCCTTTTTTCTTGTCTAATAATTAAATATTAGAGACACAGATCCCTAGGCCTTACTAATATCAGCATAATAATGTAGAGGCAGTGGTGTGTATCTATCTTTGTAGTGTATCTCAGAGCTCAAAGTTTTAGCTGTGAGAACCTCGTCCTTATAGAAGATGATTATACATTACTCTTTAGTTAGAGAATTAATTAAAAATACATCCGGCAAATTTCAATTTGAAAGCAAATTCATCAGTCTTTGAAAACAATCGAGCTCGAGATGAATCTTTCTGTTCACTATCCCAGCGTTAATTAATTGAAGTTTCATCACATCAGTAAATTAAATTAGGAAACATTAATTAAGAAATTCAATATTTTTAAATTCTGAAACTTAATACCGTATACTATTATACACGTGAATATTTAATAAAGAATTAAAAAAAAACACAATAATTTTGTTAAATTATATTTTCAGGTATTTTAAAATTTTGAAGTAACGTAATCCCATTTCAAAATTTAATTAATATAATTATCATCCAAAAATCACATTACAGATTAAACGGACATCGTGTTTCTAAGTTTATTCTCTTGTATATCATACGTTGTTGGAAAATGGGGGAGGGAGGGGATGTTTCGTAACTCCTTTAAAAGTGGTTTTAAATATGAATTTAAAATAATTCATTTATTCAGTGTATTTCTATCCGTTTCGAAATCAACTTGCCGTTTCGAAATCAACTTGCCGTAATTTCATCTTTAGTTTAATGAGCGTAAACTTGTATATATTTTCCAAATATAAAAATAAAGCGAATATCTAAGCCTACTTTATAAACGTTTTCCTGTAACAATGAGGCCTAAGATTTCAAGGATATTTTGTGTTTCTTTATAAGCATGATCAGAAGAATATACATATATATAATTAACGTTTTCGAAGTAAATAACGGTGTTGAAAATGTAGATGAGCAGATATATTAATTTGAAGGTTCTAAATGTCAAATAAAAAAAGTGATTTACGTAATTTACTGTAATGAATTTCCTCGTATTTTCCATAGCGAAATGTTACAGTTGGTGCCTTACATTCGTTTTGTGAAATGATTCAAGTCAAGAAAACATTTTAAAATTCAGTTCCTGTTGAGTAGGTAGCTAATTTAAACCCACTAAGCCTATGGTTAATCTTTAGAAAGTGAGATTAACTAGACTTTTGTTCGCATTTTCCTGAAACGACCATCATAATTAGTAACTCTCGAATGCATCACATAATCTCCAAACCAGATAACTTCAACTGGTACAATAACAAACAAAATAGTCTTAGTTCATATTTATTTTGAAATAAAACACAGCGAATAAAACGATTTTCGTACTTCTGGCAGCTTAGAAAAATGATTAGAAAATATCCAGAAACACTAAATTACCTCTTCGTAGTTCTTTGGACAAACTTAGCTTTTCTAGATGGACAGATAACCGTGAAATGATTCTTTATAAGGGTTTCTTTCAGCCGTGGGGGCGTTATAATGTGACGGTCAATCCCACTATTCGTTGGTAAAAGAGTTGGCGGTGGGTGGTGATGACTAGCTGCCTTCCCTCTAGTCTTACACTGCTAAATTAGGGACGGCTAGCGCGAAATTCAAAAATAAACAAATCAAATGTAAATAAATAAAATCCATGAACATTTTTTTATTTTTTTGTCCTTATTGTTTGTTGTTAAGCACAAAGCTACATAATTGGATATCGAGTATCGAAACCCAATTTTTTATGTCATAAGCCGTCAGACTTGGCGCTGAGTCACTGAGGAGCTTTCCCTGTCATCCCGCTAATTAATTGTAACTGTTCGAGTTAGAAAGCAATACCAAAAAAGAGTTCGGGTCGTCATTATAGGGGGCAATGAATACTAGTAAATTAGAGATGGACGACAGATACACCAAGTCATATAAAAACGTATATTCATGTATTCCAAATTAATTTACTGTTCCAAGTTCGATCGACTCCCAACTCTGGCTTTATCTGCTTCCTCTAAATGTATGAAAAACATATTTGTAAACTTACTTAATTCTCAAGGTTTACCTTATAACAAAAAATTATAGCATAACGATGGATATAAATGGCTAAATATGATGGTTGCTTCCAATCTGAAGCAATCAGTCAACCTTTAATACTTGTTTATTCTACGTAATGGCGAAGCTAAAAGTTTGGTGTTTTCCTGCTTAGTTTAATTGTTTGTTTTTGAATTTCGCACAAAGCTACTCGAGGGCCATCTGCGCTAGTCGTGCCTACTAGACTGGAGGGAAGGCAGCTGGTTAACACCACTATCCGTCAACTCTCGGACTACTAACGAAAAGTAGGATTGACCATCACATTATAACGCTCTCTTGGCTGAAAGGGAGGACATGTGCGGTGACGGGGAATCGAACCCTCGACCCGCAGATTATTAATCAAGCACCCTAATTACCAGACCAGGCCGGTTTATGCTTGAAAAATGTGATTCTTGTCAAGACGATTGGTTGGTTACTGAAATCTTAAAATAAAATATTTCATGTCACTAGAACCGTGAACAAACGTGTCCATACTAAGTATGAGCGAAAAGTGCCATAATTTCCGTGGAAATCTGTTTAATAACGTGAACTACCGAACCTTTGAAGAAACATGGAATTCTGTTTAATAACGTGAACTACCGAACCTTTGAAGAAACATGGAATTCTGTTTAATAACGTGAACTACCGAACCTTTGAATAAATAAAAGTTCTTGTGTTAATAATGTTATTGGTAACAACTCAATAAAGGAAAAAGTTTATCACTGTACTACACACTAAGTTATCTGTGCTCTGTTCACTGCGGGTATCGAAACCCGATTTGTAGTGTTATTAAGCTATCGGATTTACTGCTGAACCACAGAAAGATGAAATTCCAATTAGCACAATAAACCACTTTCCATAATTAACCTGTATTTGCATGACTAATGAGTCAGCCTAGAAATGTAAATGTTCAAAGTGTTCACAGTTAAAGACTAAATCAGTCTAACAATACAGGTGTTCACAGTTAATGACTGAATAAATACAACAATACAGGTGTTCACAGTTAATGACTGAATAAATACAACAATACAGGTGTTCACAGTTAATGACTGAATAAATACAACAATACAGGTGTTCACAGTTAATGACTGAATAAATACAACAATACAGGTGTTCACAGTTAATGACTGAATAAATACAACAATACAGGTGTTCACAGTTAATGACTGAATAAATACAACAATACAGGTGTTCACAGTTAATGACTAAATAAATCTAACAATACAGGTGTTCACAGTTAATGACTGAATAAATACAACAATACAGGTGTTCACAGTTAATGACTGAATAAATACAACAATACAGGTGTTCACAGTTAATGACTGAATAAATACAACAATACAGGTGTTCACAGTTAATGACTGAATAAATACAACAATACAGGTGTTCACAGTTAATGACTGAATCAGTCTAACAATACAGATGTACAAAAGTCCCTTATTTGATCGCTGGATCAGTCTAATAATACAGATAGATGTTCAAAATGCTCTCCATCTTTATCAATACTTGTTTATTTATAAAAAGTCGCGTGAAATACACTTGCAGCTCTCAATACCTCTATTTAGGGGTTAACTATAATCCGCATTGGTCTCTTAATATTCTGGATGGAATTTCAGTGCTACAACAGCTCCTAGTCTCCACGATTTAAATTTTATAGAAGGAATGACGTCTTCAAGAAAAGAAAATTAAATATGAAAAATTTCCACCATTCCGAGACGAAAGGTTTGAAATTTTCCAACTTAGTATCGTTTGCCTTTTGTCACAGTGAAACAAACTTTTGAAATTTTGGGAAGATTGTTTGTTCATACTCTATCTCAGTTAAACAGAAAGATTGTTTGTTCATACTCTATCTCAGTTAAACAGAAAGATTGTTTGTTCATACTCTATCTCAGTTAAACAGAAAGATTGTTTGTTCATACTCTATCTCAGTTAAACAGAAAGATTGTTTGTTCATACTCTATCTCAGTTAAACAG
>NW_013673556.1:33081-35057 GCF_000517525.1 Limulus polyphemus
TACCATTTAAATGAACAATCCATCCCAACTATCCCTACATAGGCAGCGGTGCCGCCTGCCTGATTAAATTTTGTTTGGTATTCAGCACAAAGCTACACAATGGGCTATCTGTGCTCTGCCCGATTTTTAACGTTGTAAGTCCGCAGACATACCACTGTGTTAGTGGGAGCTGAAATGAAACAAATATGTATTGAGTTAAAAGAAATTAGATGACGTGGGCTAACATATGGGGAAATATCTAAATACATTTTTGTATGGCATAAGCACTCGAGCATAATACCATCACCAATAGCAGAGATTTTATGCATTGGACCGGGTGTGCCCTAGAAGGTAGCGTGCCTGGACTGTGAATCTGGAAAGTTCGTGGCTCGCGTTCCGTTGGTGCAAAAACGTTCTCCGCACCTTTGGGATTGATATTAAAATCCCAATATTCAGTTATAAATTAATACACCCCAGAGTTGGTGTTAAGTGCTGTAAATTAGTTGCCATATCTTGGGGATTGACATTAAAATCCCAATATTCAGTTATAAATTAATACACCCCAGAGTTGGTGTTAGGTGCTGTAAATTAGTTGCCATACCTTGGGGATTGACATTAAAATCCCAATATTCAGTTATAAATTAATACACCCCAGAGTTGGTGTTAGGTGCTGTTAATTAGCTGCCATACCTTGGGGATTGACATTAAAATCCCAATATTCAGTTATAAATTAATACACCCCAGAGTTGGTGTTAGGTGCTGTTAATTAGCTGTCATCACTTTAGTCTATCAGCTTTGACAAAATTAAAGACAGCTTTGCGCAGATCACTCTTTGGATAACTTTGCGCAATATTCCAACAGCGAACAATTGGACACACTTCTCAGGTTGCTGAGAATGCAGTGATAAGATACATAGAGACAGGTAAAGCCGTTTAAGAATAAATTACTTTATAAATAATAGTAATAATAATAATAAATATTACGTACAAACAAAATCATGGTATCAATTATTTCTACTAACAGTTTACGTTAATTTCTTTATTCGACGATGTACGTTATTGGATAAGATAAATATTCCTTTATTTCACGTATTTAAGAAAAATGCTAGATAAATACAGACTTATTGTTCTTTGTTGAAAAATTACTCCTGGCGTATATTCAAGGATAAAGTACCAATAAACTTGCCAAGAATAACGACTACTCGTATAAACTAACATTTTAAAACAATATGTAATTGATGAATGGTTTCAAAAAACGTTTCGTAAAACGGATGTATTTAATGATAACATGTTTACATTAAAGAAAACTATGAGGTGTTGGTGTGTTATAAATGATATAACGTGTATACTTTAAAACAAACTTTATTTTCTTTTGGGGGGGGGGATGTGGGTATGTTATAAGAGTGACAGTCAAAATCCTACTATTTGGTTCTGACGAGAATAGCCCAATAGCCGTCGATGGATGTTGTTGACTAGCTGACTTCCCTGTAGTCTGTCCCCTGGTAGGTCACTCGTACTTCTATGGACTTACAACCCCAAAATTCGGGGATCATGTCCCCACAATAGACTGATAGAAGATAGCCCATAATGTACGCTAAAGCAAACAAACCCCTCTAATCTATCGCTTCAAAGTTGTGGACGGCTAATGCAACTGGTTCTGAGGTCGCTTTGTGTCACAGCGCATGCTTGATTTTCACAGCTACTATATCAAAAACACGTTTTCTTCACTGTTTTCCTACTTTGGTCAAGTTTATTTTAGAGGAACGACGATTGGGAACTCGATTTTAACCAGGGCGATAAAATAAAATGGTTATTCAGGGGTAACTTAGTCAATATGACGTTTGTGTCAAAAATATGGACGAGGAACCCACTTTGAGTCTAATAATGGTTGGAGACGGCTTGAATGGGTGTTGAAGAAAAACTTTAATACAAGTTTAACATAACAGTAAATGTACAACGTTTCGACAAGGTTTTGTCGTCATCAGATACAAGTAGTTT
>NW_013673556.1:35551-37300 GCF_000517525.1 Limulus polyphemus
TTACTGTGTTTTTAATAGATATACTAAGAAACCTAAAAACGAAACATTACACTGCACTTTACCTTTTGTTCTTGAAACCAGCTCAAGAATAATCCACACTTGGACAAAACTAGCCATTAAACACAACGTCAAATTCTCTCAAAGACCCGGCCCTAAATTAAAATCGTTACTGAACAAAAAATTATTTAGAATCGCACAATACCAACGTCATTTACAAAATAGCATGCCATAACAGCCCAGAATTCTGCATAGGAGCAACGGGAAGAAAATTGGAAACCAGATTCACAGAACACAATAAAAAACCGTCCCATGTTTTCCACCATAGTATATATCTATTAAAAACACAGTAATTTTAAACAAAGAACCAAACATAAACAAACGTTATACATTTGGTGTTATGTTAAACGTATATTAAAGTTTTTCTTCATTACCCATTCAAGCCGTCTCCAGCCATTATTAACATTTTATGTAAATATTTAATATTCTCCGACATAAATGGGAGAACTGGTAAATTTTAAATATTTTGCATTTTCATCCGTAGATGTGGAATCGTAGTTTTTACTGTACATTGATTTTAAAATTGGAAGGATATAATGAGATGCATGTGCATATTATTAACATAAGTAATCCATTCAATAACGCCCAGTCAACATCTTTATCTTGTGGTTGACTATGTAACATAACATTGATTGTTTTAATTTTTAAGAAACAAGTTTTGAACTCAATTATATAATGTTAGACGTCAATACGAAATATTTAATAAAAGTAACATTTTACCTCCAGGAAACACAGTTCAATATTTTATGTAAATATGAATAATTTTGAAAATTGTCATAATCTTTCTTTGCCTTCTATTTTAGTCTAACGAAGTACATTTACATATTAAATTTCATCAAGTGATAAAAAATAAAATCGTATCTTTGGTACGCTTTCTTTAAGCACGCTCAGAGAAATAATGTTTTTATTTTATATCTTTTGGTCAAACAATAAAATAGTCACGTTTTCCACTTTTTAAGATAAATGTCATGAAACATTTCTTTTAGAGAAACAGTATTATTATTATTATTGAGGGCCCGGCATGGCCAGGTGGTTAGGGCACTCGACTCACAATCTGAGGGTCGCGGGTTCGAATCCCCGTCACACCAAACATGCTCGCCCTTTCAGACGTGGGGGCGTTATAATGTGACGGTCAATCCCACTATTCGTTGGTAAAAGAGTAGCCCAAGAGTTGACGGTGGGTGGTGATGACTAGCTGCCTTCCCTCTAGTCTTACACTGCTAAATTAGGGACGGCTAGCGCAGATAGCCCTCGTGTAGCTTTGCGCGAAATTCAAAACAAACAAACAATTATTATTGAATTTACTAAGCTGACAGGGATAGTTGAACGCTATGATTAAACTAGCGTGTTGGAGAAGGTTGGAAGTGTAAGAAACATACAACATCGAAATTAATAAACGATAATAAATAATTCTGATTTGTTTTTTTAAACTCACAACTTTTTTTTTTATAAGATTCGGTTTTTCGTCTTCTAAACTTCTTTCCAAACAAATTCTATGATTAAATTTTTTGAACAAGAATTCTCTCTTCTCGTTTCTTTTTATTCAACAACAACAAAAAACAGACATCAATCATGAAAGATGGAGAAAAAAAAAATGTTTGGCCTTTCAAAACTTTTGCTTCAATCCTAGAGCATTTTAGTTCAGGGCTGCACATTCATTCCAGTTTTCATTTTTTGGATGCTATTTCGCCA
>NW_013673557.1:0-8554 GCF_000517525.1 Limulus polyphemus
CTCGTTATTGGAAGCTTCATAAACGATGATAACATACACATCCTTCTCACTCGTTATTGGAAGCTTCATAAACGATGATAACATACACATCCTTCTCACTCGTTATTGGAAGCTTCATAAACGATGATAACATACACATCCTTCTCACTCGTTATTGGAAGCTTCATAAACGATGATAACATACACATCCTTCTCACTCGTTATTGAAACTTCATAAACGATGATAACATACACATCCTTCTCACTCGTTATTGAAAACTTCATAAACGATGATAACATACTGACTGAACTTCTTCTCTAACTGCTACAGCAATCACAAAAATAAAGTTATAGTTCAGGTGGGATAACATGGTTCTACCACAGTTATAGTTCAGGTGGATAACATGGTTCTATCACAGTTATAGTTCAGGTGGGATAACATGGTTCTACCACATGATGCTAGAAAAACACGTAGGTTCAAGAAGTCTTGATTGAAATGAATAAAAACCGTATAACCTGAACAAAGCTCAATTTTCACGTGAAACTATCTTTTACTGAAGCAGATCTTGTATATTCTCTATGAAGCATTCTAAACAACAGAGTTGTTGATCTATCCTTAGCAAAGTGAAACACCAAATATTTATATATCATTTATCTCTGGGATTAGGACAATAATACCTAATATTTCTGTTCAGAATTATAAAGAATATATCCTCATAATAAAGTGTTGGTATCATTAATGATGTTTGGTATTATTAATGAATACAAAACATATTTTGCATTGCAAAACAGGCGGTACCAATTTAAACCCTTACCTTCGTCCATCATAAGGCTGACCAAAGAGAATATTCTCTTTCAAAGTTGCATTAAGAAGCCAAGCTTTCTGAGGAACATAGGCAACAGATGGAGTGCTAAAAATATACATATTTATGCAGAAAAATTACTTTTTTATTTTTATACACATTTTTTATATTTCACATTAAAAAGAAAGAAAAAAGAGTAATGAGGATAAATACTTTAACAATGAAAAAAACCTTTAACGATCATTAACAATCGGACAATTAATGAAGATGTTTTACTACAATCCAAGAACAGAATGAAATGCTTGAACAACGAAATAAAACAACAGAACCTTTAACAATCAGACAACTAATGAATACATTTCACTACATTGCAAGAACAGAATGTGATCAAAACTCAACTCCAAGAAAAATAAAGGGTGTCTCTTGAATAAATTACGGCTTTTATCAACCAGCTTAAAAATGTCATAAAACAACCGTATCTTATGCTTGTACGAAATCTTAAGAATAACTTTTGATTCCTAGTAAAATTAGTCCCTGTATTTCATTCACAATTCTAAGGCAAATATATATCTTATTCCAACTAAATTAACGTACACATAAAGCCAGTTAAACTTTAATAAATGTGAGAAATCCTATCATGTATCATTGATGCAAAATAAATTCTTATAAAGTCCTGATGAAAATTAGCAATACACAATTTAAGTATTAATGAAAAGATAACCTTATTAGTTGCTTATAAATTTCTTTGGTCAGCCAGAAAGATATTTATATTACTAAGAGGACTTGATTAGTTTTTAAAACTACTTCAGTATATTACAACACAGGGTGGAATGGTAATGTAGTATCATGAGTTTTAGGTCGGATTAATTGAACGCCAACTTGAATTATATTTTCACAGTTACATCTTTTTGTAAGAAAGACACACACACAACTAAAATGTATTGTAAAGTGCTTTACTCCCAGCCAAGTAGATGTAAAAATATGAAGATATAAACGACACTTTTTGGTAGGTATAGAACACTATAAACTGCTTAACGTGCTAAGAAGCCTAACAAAGATATCAGAATATTATATGGTAAATAACACTATGTACCACACCCACATTTATCTGTTTCTTGAACTCTTTCACTGCCATGGTCACATATATATACGAGACACTACATAAACTTGTTTTAGCCTTGATATTAACAACATGTAAGTTGGGAGTTCAGTATCACCATTAGGAAAGGGTATTCTCCTTCAAACATCCCAAATTTTACTTACTTTTGTTTTTTAGCCTTGATATTAACAACATGTAAGTTGGGAGTTCATTACCACCATTAGGAAAGGGTATTCACCTTCAAATGTCCCAAATTTTACTTACTTTTGTTTTTTAGCCTTGATATTAACAACATGTAAGTTGGGAGTTCAGTACCACCATTAGGACCTCCTTCAAACGTCCCAAATTTTACCTCTTGTAAGCTTGAGATAAATACTTAAGACAGTAAAACCTGATACTGGGAGGGTGTTTATAAACATGATGATTCAAAATTTAAGTATTTACTGATCAACCTGCCCCTTTTACAGCCAAGGTATAAGTAATGGTGATAAAAACGAAACAAAAAAAAACTATCTAAAATGAACAGTAAAATGGATGAAACATTTACAATTACATTTTGATAATAATTATTCATCACTTAAATAATATATTCCTATTTTATATCATTAAAACAAACAAACTTAGTATTACAACCTAAAACCAGATGGCTATGAAATTTTCTGGAAGCTGTTTTGAGGGTCAAGGTTGGTAACTTATATAGAAAAATATCATAAATAAAATTTATATAAAGGAAGATTGAAATCACCTAGTAGATACATTTAACCTTCTCAATAGCATATGTTTGTACCTACCATTATCCCTTATGCTTGAGAATGCTGTGACAACCCAGATGTGCTATGTGTTTTGACGTTTGACTCGCAGTGTGAGGATCAAAACCAATCCCAAAATGTGCCCTTTCAGCCATAGGACATTATAATGTAATGTTCAATCCCAATATCTATTGGTAAAATAGTAACCTAAGAGGTGGTAGTGGGTGGTGTTGACTTGCTGTTTTCACTCTAGTTTATCACTTCAAAATTAGTGATAACAGATGGCCCTTGAAGTTGTTTATATGGAATTCAACAAACAAACAAGATAGTGAATTCATAAGGTATGTAAATTTCTGTAAAGTAACAACATATACTTTTAATTTCATAGACACATTCTACTTTCATTGAAAAAGTACGTAAAAAAAAACTTTTATCTTGAACATAATATTCTCATACAGTTTTTAATTTTGCCATCCCTTAGTAACATCTTCTAACTGTGTGATAAAGTGGCCAGTGTTTTTTTTCACCCACAACTTGTTTATTTTATTTATGACAATAAGAGAAACATTTTGTCAGATTCATCTTATTAGTAAATCAAAACCGCATATACTTCAGTTTTCTTTTATATTTTGGTAGGAAAACTCACTGTAGTTATTGGACAAGTGGGATGTGGAAAAACTTCATTGCTCTCTGCCCTGTTAGGAGAGATGCAAACTTGTAAAGGAGTGGTCCAATGGGCAGGGTAAGTTGGTTGTGTGCCTTTGTTTTTACCTCTATTGAATTTGGTCTAGCACAGACTATTGGCTAAAATTTTCTTGCAATTTTAATTGCAACCTTTTCATAAACCATAAATGTTATTTCTTATAACAGAAAAAAAGATGTTTTCAAATTTTTACTGGATCTTAAACATCTTGTTTATAAGTAGATTAATCGTCCAAGACATTTTCCGCAAGCATCACATTGAACTTGGCAGTTGCTTTCCGTTTCAAAATTATTTGTTCACCATGAGACTCTGCCTAAAGCATCTATAAAAGGGCATCTAAAGAGCCAGCTTCTATCAGCAAGATCAACAAGAATTTAACCAAGTTTGCATACTGCTCCAACAACTTGACCTTTTACCATGCTACAGAGATTTGAACATTACCCCAAAGTTCTTTGCTCAAGAGTTGTGCATGTCTGCCAGAGACACTGTAATATGTCTCGATGGCACTGTTCACTTGTGTTGAGATGAAGAATAAATGGTAAAGTACAAGAATGGGAAATAAAACATTAAAAATTAACTATATACGTGTAAAGGAAAGACCTGAAATTACTAATATAACCAAAACATAATCTTTAAATATATTCCACCAAAAATGAAAAAGCATGTACTTTTTTTTTATCTATTTCCTAATTTTAATCATTTTACTGCATCGTACTTTGATGATAATACCTACATTTAGTTATATGGTAGAGAAAATTAAAAATAAAATATAAACATTTACCTTAAAACTTTTGATATTCACTTAGGATGATCTAAAGGTTATGTAAATTAATTATTTAAACAGTTTGAGTGAAAATAACTACAATAGATAAATAACATTTTTATTAGAAAGACATAGATAAAATAATTTCATTCTCTGTATACAAAATACTTATAAACTTTAACAAAAGCTTACAAGGTTTTGTGAGGAACACTCAGAATAACCGCATGTTTTTTTGCATAAATGTCCTTCCCCAGTCGAGATGATGTGAAATGTGTCATCAGCCAGTGGGGAAAGAGTTAATATTTAAACTACTTGATGCTTTCAAAACACATGTAGACAAACATGCAATGTACGTTTTTAATATCAAAACAACTTGGATAGGTTTCACATACAATGTAGACACTTTCAATATTAGCTGCACGTAGGGAAACTCTGAACATCGATATTGAGACAAGGGTAATGACACTCATTCTAACTGAACACATCTTGGAATAAATGGTACAGGGATTTAGATAAAAGTGTATTTTTTTGTCTTATTATCAGACAATGTTTGAAAAAATAGCCTAAAGTACTAATATGTAGTTTGTTTGTAAGTAAGCACAAAGGTACGCAATGGGCTATCTGTGCTCTGCCCACCACGGGTATTGAAACCCAGTTTCTAGCAATGTAAGTCATATTGCTATGTCACTGGGGAGAACATCTAACTGTAAAGAAAAAGTTTGGCACTAGCACAGTTATTTCAAATATTTTTATGTTGCTACTGGCAGTACTGTAATTAAATAAACTTTCCTTAACTGACTCCAGGCTCATAAATCACACATTAAACTACATTTTGTGAAATCACCATTCCTACACACCTTTAAACAGCTGACAGTGTTTCAGAGTGGCTTGAGATTTCTTGGGGATAAAAAACATTAAACAACCAAAATTAAATATGTCAGTAAGGGTTCATCCCAACAAATGTGGAAGCTGATGATTATCTGAATAGATTCTGGTCCAATAAAACAAATGTGGAAGTTGAGGACTGTCTGAACAGTTTCATGTTCAGTATAACAAATGTGGAAGTTGAGGACTGTCTGAACAGTTTCATGTTCAATAAAACTAATATGGAAGCTGAGGACTGTCTGAACAGTTTCATGTTCAATAAAACTAATATGGAAGCAAAGGACTGTCTGAACAGTTTCATGTTCAATAAAACTAATATGGAAGCAAAGGACTATTTTAACAGTTTCTGGTTCAGTATAACAAATGTGGGAGCTGAGGACTGTCTGAATAGTTTCTGGTTCAAGAAAACAAATGTGGAAGCTGAAGACTGTCTGAACAGTTTTTGGTTGTTATTTGCTAACTGCTACCACTAATGTTAAGTGTTGTGTTTGTGAAATGGCAGTACTGAAGGTAAAGTTACTAAGTGCTTGTATGGGTAGTATGAAAGAATTAATGAATGAATTTTTAATAGAATCAATTCAAACAATTGGACTGAAAATTACTTGCTTGTAACTGTAGGCACAGTAAAACTATACACATATTAGTAATAACGTGCACGTGTAACTCAATATATAATTTTTAATTATTAAAACATCTAAACTTCAATCCCAGAAGAAAAGCATAAAATATAAGCTTAAAAGTTATATTTAGTTTTCCACCTTTATGTTTCAATTTTCACTATTTTGATTAGAATGTTGACATAAACCTACCTGCTGGGATTTGAACATGAATATCTTGTAGCACACTGATGGAAGAATTGAAATCCCATGTAAAAGAGCCATTCTGCACAACAGCAGCAACTGAGCCATCTACGGTCGGTTGATTCATTAACTCGGGAAGAAAAACTCCATCAGACTCATCACTCCCACCAAGAATGTTTCGCTTTCTTTCTAATTCTGCATCTTTTACATTTAACTGAAATATAAAATAATTACTTAAGCATTTAATACTTTATCATCACATCATGCCTGGACGTTAAAACCAATTAGTTACTTATTTCACGAAAAAATAAAATAGGAACAAAAGAGAAATACCAATAAATTGTGAATCCCGAAATCAGTATAGTATAGTCTGCAGAACAAGTATATGTGAGACCTGGCTTTCAGGTCAATGATCATAGTCATACTGTGCAGTAACATAATACATTGTTATGTCACAGAGTGCTGTTTATATCATTATAAATTGTAAGTTTACTAAAATATAACATTTAGGTTTAAACATGTTTAATGGTTGTCCTATTTTATGTTTATTTGATCTTCAAATATGGTGATTTTTTTGTGAATGCAAATCCAGAAATTACTATACTGCCTCAAGATTGGAAATAGTTAAACAAGATTTTAAGCCATTTTATTGTTCACATAAATATTCCATACTCTGGTAAATAATACTTCATCCTCAACAGAAAACATTATAGTAACACTTACCAATACACTACCACTATCTGGATTGTATTCAACTATGGCTGCAGGACCTTCCTGTTCTCTCCATGGAGTGTTAGAGTCAACTTCAGACATCTGTAGAAAGTGTCTCAAACGTTTGGTGCTCACCTAGTTCATAATTGACAATCAATCAGTAATATCCACTAATTAACTATGACTTGAATTATGTCCAACAATCAAGTATAAACAATTAAAAATTTGTATTTAGTTAATATCCAACAATTAAGTATAAAACAATGAAAAATTTGTACTTAGTTAATATCCAACAATTAAGTATAAAACAATTAAAAATTTGTATTTAGTTAATATCTAACAATCAAGTATAAAACAATTAAAAATTTGTATTTAGTTAATATCTAACAATCAAGTATAAAACAATTAAAAATTTGTATTTAGTTAATATCTAACAATCAAGTATAAACAATTAAAAATTTGTATTTAGTTAATATCTAACAATAAAGAATAAAACAGTTAAAAATTTGTATTTAGTTAATATCTAACAATAAAGTATAAACAATTAAAAATTTGTATTTAGTTAATATCTAACAATAAAGTATAAACAATTAAAAATTTGTATTTAGTTAATATCTAACAATCAAGATGAAATAATTAAAAATTTGTATTTAGTTAATATCTAACAATAAAGTATAAACAATTAAAAATTTGTATTTAGTTAATATCTAACAATCATATATAAACAATTAAAAATTTGTATTTAGTTAATATCTAACAATCAAGTATAAACAATTAAAAAATTGTATTAGTTAGTTCACGTCAACATAAATAATGGTACAGATGTAGATAAAACCCACATCATAATGACAGGAGATTTTTTGTCAAACCATATTGAGATTAGCGGTACAGAATGTGCAAGATAATGGACTTAGCTCAAGGTTTTACAAATTAAAAATGTTATATAAAAAACACATAAAAACCAACTGTCAATTGTTGAAAAAAGTTAATCTAAATCACTATCAATAATACTAATACAATAATACTAGAGAATAAATAATCATTTGGCATTACAGCCTGTACCATTGCATTGATGACAATTGGAATAACAAAGGGAATAATATATAGTGGCACAGTGAGCTGATTGAAGAGGGCAAGACCAGTAAAGACCTCTGATGATGCAAGAGGCTTTCCTTCAATTGTTGAATACAGAGCAAATGTCTGGAAAAAACAAGTAATTAATTTTACAAGTTTATAAATAAAATAAAGAAGCAACAATTAAAATTCTTATTTTTAGTTCTATCAATCAAGAACTAGAGAACCACAAATAGATTAAGAAAAAGAAATATGGCAGGTCCTTCAGTACTATTTAGTTCGAATCTGAGAATAGCTTCCTTAAAAGTGATACATTTTAGTTTACTGTAAGCGAGTGTCTTTAGCACAACACGGAACTTAAGATGTTTTTTTGTTTATGAAAGTACAAATCGTGTAGAATAAAAAAAAAGGGTTAAACAAATTTAAAATCCTTATTAAATCCATGTTTTTGACTAGAAGGAGACATGTAAAAAATGTTAGATTTTCATCAGGTGTTTCTACTGTTCATTTGATGAACAACAACTATGAAATAGCCTTTATTCAGCTAAAAACTAGAACACAGAAAAAACTATTAACCAAACTAGTTCTAATAATTATTGCATGAACTAGTGAAAATTAACGTTTGTTTGAAACTTTCAAAAATCATTAACATATTACATTTTTACTGAACAAAGGTTACAGAACATCTATTTGGATAAATTGGCCAGAATACTACAGACCTTTTACCAAGTGAGAAAAATTAAGTTACGAATTTCTCTGCATATGCAATATACAGCTAAGGCAATTGGAGTGTCCCCACTGGTACATTCATTCTTTAGGGAGTGTTCCCACTGGTACATTCATTCTTTAGGGAGTGTTCCCACTGGTACATTCATTCTTTAGGGAGTGTTCCCACTGGTACATTCATTCTTTAGGGAGTGTTCCCACTGGTACATTCATTCTTTAGGTAGTGTTCCCACTGGTACATTCATTCTTTAGGGAGTGTTCC
>NW_013673557.1:8597-16727 GCF_000517525.1 Limulus polyphemus
TTTCTTTAGGGAATGTTCCCACTGGTACATTCTTTCTTTAGGGAGTGTTCCCATTGGTACATTCTTTCTTTAGGGAGTGTTCCCATTGGTACATTCTTTCTTTAGGGAGTGTTCCCATTGGTACATTCTTTCTTTAGGGAGTGTTCCCATTGGTACATTCTTTCTTTAATAGGTCAGTACAAATTCTTACTACAAGTGGCAAAAATATCAAGCTCTCCTAGGGCCAACATTATCAACAAATAAATATTTTTTTTAGCAAAATCAGAAGAATTCTGAGAAAGTGGCTTAAAGACAAATGTTGTAGTGATTATTATAAGCATTTGAATTCTAATGTTTTTTAATAACTGAAAGAACCTTTCCATTTTTATACTTTTTAATACATTATATAAAGTGGTGGCAAATTAAGCAAGCAGAAAGCTACACGTGTTGGATATAAAGTACAATGAAATCAAACTTCACCTACCACTAAAGTAACCACAATTGAAGATGCTTGTGTAAGAAATGCTGGAAATAAACGAACAAATGCAGTGAAATTTGAGCTAGATCTTAGACTTAACATGAATAAAGAAGAACATTTACAACACCAGCAGAATTTTAACAGTAAAACATAAAATTCAAAGGTAACTTCAAATGTGTAAATCTTACATAAAACTATCCTTAAATTGCTTTTAAGTATACCATAATTAACGTACAGTCTTCAATTAACCCAAGTTTACAAGTAATAAAATCAGTTCTGTAATTTTATCACAAAATATGAAACTAAACTTTAGTCTCCATTCATGAGCACTTAACAAAGAAAAATCAGATTGTAATACTTGAGAAAAAAGTTTGGATATTTTCATGTTGAGACTTGCTAAACGTTTACAAAACACTCACTGTTCAGAGCCACATAAATTGCATCTGAGCGCAGCAGCTTCAACTCTTTTTCTCTGACGTTTTGAATGAGATTTCCATACATCGTTTCCCAGCCATATAATTTTAAAAGCTTAATCCCTTGCAAAAGCTCACTGGTTCGCTGTAGACGTTCGTCAGCTACTTTCTGCAAAAATAAATAAATAATAATTTAATTTTTTTTACTTTAAATAAAAGATAAAATTTTAAGTCCTTGATGCTCCTTAAATCACACCAAAGCTACAATAAACAACACTTAAAAATATTTTAGCGAAGAACAAAACAAAGAGAAAACTTTACTTTAACACTACTCTACACATAGTTTTAAATTCCTACTCATGAATGACTTTAACAGGTTGCTTAAAAAAAAAACGTTTCCCATGTATGGAGAAAAATAAAATTGTACTACAATACAATGACCAAAAAAGAAACTAAAAAAGTACAATATAATTGAAAAAAAAATTTTAACTTTCATAAATAAACAACTGCATTACAATCTATTGAATTCTTACATTGACATTCAAATTTCTTTTCATTTTGTGTTTACAGTGATTTTAAGTAATACCCGAAGAAGGGCCTTGGCCCAAAACATTTTCTTAATTTTAATTTAGTGTTTTCCATCTGCTATTTTGTATTTCTGACAAGTAAATATTTTCCTAATGCAATACAATAATTAACAGAAAAATCTATAAACAGTCCCGCTCTGTGTAAATACAGTTTGGGTACAATTTTATCATTTAGTTACAAAACACAGTTTAAGTATTGTGTTCACTAGCTCTTTACATTAAGTGTAAACCTAAGTTTCTGAAATCACATCTAGTTTTAGATAACTTATATTTTTACTTAATATATAATTTAACAGGCAAAATATTCACGCACGAATAATTTCCAGAAAAATCTCCTTGTGCCATAACTTCCTTCTAATTTCACATTTAAATGAATAACCCATTATTCAGTGTTTTTATTCTTATGATTTGGAAGGTTCAACCATCCAAAATTGACCATGAAGATAAAAAAAATTATAACTTGATTGGAAAAAAACAGATAAATAAATGAAAATAAAATAAATAAATTATTATAAGTTTTTCATATTTCTCGTAAGGTTCATGGCCATTAGAGAGCATCTTAAAGACTTTTGCCTTCATTACCAGATAAAATATTCAACAACAATGAAATAATTAAAATTACTTTCTACTGTTATTTCTATATAAAATATGACTAGTTGAGTATATTTTAATTTGAAGTACAATATAAATGTTATCCAATTATAACTGAAGGCAGAAGAGTACAGAGAAATTGTAACAAAGATCGTTTAATTGTGTATTTATTTTTGGAATTTCGTGGTAAACCACTAGAAAGCTATCTGCACAAGACATCCCTAATTTTGAAGTTACAGACTAGAGGGAAGTCTGCTAGTCAACATCACATTATAATGCCCCCCCCCTCCTCCAAGGATGAAAGGGTGAGCATTTTCAGTGATGGGATTTGAACCCCAGCAGATTGTGAATCAAGCCAGGCCCCAGAGCTTTTAAATTAAACAAAATGGACGGAGCCCACAAAACCTAGCCACCATAAGCTGTACGTAAACAAATAGAAAATTGTCTTCTTATCCTTTCCTTGACCACTAGAATTAGCCAAATGTACAAACATTTTGTTGAAAATAATTTCTAAAAATCTTTGATTTTTTTTGCGTACATTTATCAATATAGGACAACACTCAGGGTGTTTGAATTTGAACAGTTATCACAGAAAGCATCTATAAAGTTGGCAAGTATGAGCCACAAGTCATGAGGAATGAAGCTCAACCACAACACAGCTATAAGATTAACTTTAGATTTACATACAAATATTTAAATTATTTCTAAATCTTAGACACTATAGCTGCAGCTAGACAGCTATATCAAGCTTTATATAAATTATTTTCAAATGTTTTGAGAAATTAAAGAAAAAATTGAAAAACCTACCATGACAGGATTTATTTTCTCTTCAAAGCCTTTTTTTAAAGCAATTTTGATTCAGTTTCTAATTAAATGGTAAGTTATATATGTCTAAACAGTTATTTCAGGAAGAATTTTTATTATATTTAGTCAATACTTCACAACTGTCAAAACATGACGACATGGTTAATCTTCTTTAAAAACTAATCATGTAGTTTTAAAAGATTTTCTTTTCAAAATTTAATAGTATTAACTATCATCAAACTTACCAAAGCTTCTTTCTGGATTCGGGATAGAAGAGTGCAAATGTAATATTGAACTGGAGCAAGAACATATATCGTAGCTGCTCCAATTAAAGCACTATATCCTAACTGCATGTACAAAAGCATCAACAGCAAGGTTATCTGAAACATAAAATGATCATTATTTAATGCACGGCATACAATAAAACTTTCATTCAATCTACTACTAGATGTTCGAGAATGTGTAGGCAGATACTCAAAAAAGTTCTTAACTGTTGAAAAAAAATTTACATTTTTTAACTCAAAAGTATGTAATTTTTAAGGAATCAATTACATTGATTTATCCAAAGTTTGACTCTTTATAACTTTCTTGAAACATTAAAATAAATCTGGAGTAAAACTTGTACAATTCCTGTACCGTTTCTAATTTGATAAGTGGTTAAAAAAGTAATATATCATGCAAATCATTGTTACATATATATACATGTACTGTATCAATTAATTATTAACATGTATTAAGAACTTCTGTTCATAAAGTAGACCAACTATATATGTACAGAGTGATTACGAAGAAAGTTTCACAGTTCAGCACATCATATATATATACACACACACACACATCAGAACTCGAATACCCTAAAAAATATACAGATTGACATAGATAATCCAGAATAACAAATCAATGGAAACACTTAATGTGATACATCGATCCACCCAAAAAATTAAAACCTATAATGATTAGAATACATTACATCATCAGATGGATAATCACCTCTATTAACAGTAAAATCTGGTGTAATTTGAATAATATCTCACAAGGTTTAGCTAACTTTGAAGATTTATATCTATGATAAATTCACATACTAAGACAGCAATACAAACAGAAGTTTGAAACTAATATGTCTATTTTTTTGTTAACATAATGTCTCATATAATTTTTTAATCAACAAGTTCTTTCCTAATGAACAAAACCTGTGACAGTAACTTCAAATGTTCTTGAAACATTTTCAACTTCACACAAGCAAAATTCATTACATTCATCAATATATCTTAAACCGAATCTTTTTAATCATTGACAGTACTTTCTAACATGCAAATAAATTACAGTACCTAAACAAATTATTGAAAATAACATAGATTTGATTTAGAATCTTTAAATAAATGTTTTTTTTAAGACTAAAACTATTATGTGTACATGTATGTACCTATTCTTAAATGTATTAGACTCAGTAAAAAACATTTACAGAATAAACTGTTATCAAAGAATGCTTCTCAAACCAGAAAGAAGTACACCACATTACACATAAACTTTTATACGTATGTGCATCATATGGGCCTATGCTGATATGAGCACCTTGTATGTACCATGTATGTACCTATTCTTAAATGTATTAGACTCAGTAAAAAACATTTACAGAATAAACTGTTATTAAAGAATGCTTCTCAAACCAGAAAGAAGTACACCACATTACACATAAACTTTTATACGTATGTGCATCATATGGGCCTATTCTGATATGTGCGAAACTATGTGGGTTTTTTTCCCTTGACATTAAAATTACTCCTCAAGTTTACAGCTGAATGAACAGTTACCACACCTTAAAAGGCACGGCCCAAATGTAATGTCCCATTGAAAAGAGCATCATCATGTTGAAAGCATCTACAGACATGTGATTAACAACAGTTCCAGTGTCAATTCCTGCAATTCCCGATATTTTTAGGGCTTTCTTGTACACCAGGCACTGGAAAAAATTCATTATTAGTTTTAATCAATATTTCACTCATTTAATTATATATCATATCAATATGTTTCAGAACTTATAATTTTTTTAAAAGTTGAAATAGGCAATAAATGATAAAAAGCAATACTTATTTTAAAATATTAAAAAAACTAAAAACATGTAATTTCCTATAAGAAATGAAAAATCACATTTTTTTAAAAATTCTCTCAGTCAACAGAAGTTTATTGGAGTTTTACCATCAACCAGAAAGTTAGCTCGAATATGAAAATAACGTCCAATGACAAACTAAATCTGTAATGATTTTTCTTAACATATTGTTCACGATAGTAGAATGCACAAAAATTAAATCATGCTTTTGTCCTAGTGTTCACAATAGTTTATTGTACAACTTTCTATTTATGAATCAGTTCTTATCTTTAGATACACTACAAATAATTTCTGTATACAAACTCTTGTGCATACCTTTAAATTCACAAATCTGCTATTATTTTTACACATATATAACAAAAACACCAGCATAATAACAAAAGAAATTAAGCCAATAACATTTAACCACAGAAAATGGAATAATTTGATTGAATTTGTTCGGTGAAACCTCAAGTAACCTAGTACAATATAATAAGATATAATTTTTCTTCAGAACTTGTTTGATTCACTAAACATGTACATTTGCTTCTGCCTATAGCCAGGGCTAGATTCAGTTTTATGGAGGCTCAGGGCTTCTAAATTTTATTGGGATCCTCTACTTCTTCTTATAATGATTTATCACTCTCGTGCCCAATTTTAAAGCTGGTCTGACTTCAGATTGGAACTTTTTACATTTTATAAAAACATATTATTTTGCTGTGCATGTGTCGATTAAATTGTTAATATTTATTCCTTGAAATACACCTTTATACAAAGCAATTTACAGAGTTTCTAAGCATCAAAATGTAAATGCTTCACATATAAAATATTACAGTGTAACAAGCCACGCAGCCCCCCCCCCCCAACATACACTGGGAAAAAAAAAGTAACAGCATGGCAAATATCCCAACAACATCCCATACAACTTCAACTAAATTAATAATACTGATTATGGAAAGTAATATCATATCAGCCCACAACACATACTTGCTGCACAAGCTGCCTGGTTTGTTTGTTTTTTTGAATTTCGCGCAGAGCTACACGAGGGCTATCTGCACTAGCCATCCCTAATTTAGCAGTGTAAGACTAGAGAGAAGTCAGCTAGTCATCACCACCCACCGCCAACTCTTGAGCTACTCTTTTACCAACGAATAGTGGGATTGATCGTCACATTATAACGCCCCCACGGCTGAAAGGGCGAGCGTGTTTGGTGGGTCTGGGATCCGAACCCACGACCCTCAGATTGCGAGTCGAGCACCTTTTCCACCTGGCCATGCCGGGCCCCAAGCTGCCTGGAAACAAGAACTAGATACGACTTGTTTCTATGGACAAACTAAAAAAGTTTCAGCTCTTTCCATACTCTTTTCCTGCGAGCTCTCTAACTACAGTTTTGGTGGGTCATTTTTTATAATTTTGTTGTTTTTTTTGCATAATCGCTTGCACTAAATAGTTTAATAAGAAGATTTTGCACTAAACAAAAAAATTTGTGGGATTATTTCTCACATGCAGACTTAAAGATTTTGAATATTATACTTGTATTTTAAAAAATATTCAAAAGTAACAGTATAATGATAATAAATGAGGAATGCAGCTTTTCAATTTTCACTGATATTTGAAATAGGGTTCACTTGACTGTAAGGTTTCTTTTTATCAGCCAGTCACTGCTTTAATAAAAACTTCCAGTAAAACAGCCATGCTCTATCCTGATCCACAATGTTAAATACTATCTTTTTATATATTTTGTAATAAATTACAGCCTATATATATATATATATATATATATATATATATCTAGCCCCTAAAGACCATACTAAGCCTACAACACATAATTGAAAAACAGTAATTAATTAACTTTCACAGTTAAAATAAGAATAAAATCTTGTGATAAAATGATTGATTAATATCTGCTTTTCACTCAGAAGACTTGAAACAAATCAAATTATAAACAGTCAAATATGCATTCATATGGAACTTGTTTCATTCAGTATGCTTTATATTTTGACGGTAATTTTAAAGAGTTAGAACTTAACCATATGTAGTCTTCTCAGAGAAAGGGTTTTTATTGAAACAATTAGGTTTTGCTAATGAACTGTTTAAAAAAAAGTTAAAAATTATCAAAGGGCCTTTCACAACTTTGCATAAAACAAAAAACAATTCTTTATACAAAAATTTCACACGAGAAGCCCAATAAATTACTTCACAGATCATTAGTATTTAAAAAATATTAAATTTGAACGAAACAGTCTTTGAATCATTTTAAAATTAAAGAAACTATGTTTATAATTATAAAACATACTCAAAAATCAGTGTGTGTAAACATTATAATTATAAACTTCTGTTACATACCTTGTGTTTATTAACTATTCCCATTAAGTAGTTTTATGTAACAGCAAATTACTACTTTACTACGAACGATTATTTTTTTTATTAAACACAAATTTGACGGGTTATACTGATAGGACTTATTTCACTACAAGTTAGGACTTTTATTTTAAATACACGATTTATAACAAAAAACCTGGATAAACAAAAAATACATCTAAGCAGCTCTTCAATTATTTGCTTTACAGCTCATATGGTTTAATAATGTAACAAGCTTTAACCTGGTTATAAGCCAAAATACGGAGTATTGACACATGGCCAGTCTGGAAAGTGCATATATATATATATGAAACTGATTATCTTAAATGTCATCCAATAATTTCAATACGTAGATAATAGCAGTCTTCAAAAACCTTTTAAATAACTTCCCTTCGACACTATTTTTAGGGGGGGGGGACCAGAAAAACAACGAGTAGAACACGAATATAAAATAAAAACAACAAAAGACATATTTTCCATATTAGAATAATTACTAATTAAGAAAAAAAAATTAAACTACATTATATAACATCAACATTCTTCTCATTCAGTGTCAAAATGATTTGGGGCAATAAAAGGACTTGAAGCTCTACCATTTAGGAAAAAAATTAATTTTGGAAAATGTAAGTACAATGTTTTACTTTATAGTGATATAGCAAAGTTTGGTCTAGCTAATATAGTTTAAAAAATATGTAAGTACAATGTTTTACTTTATAGTGATATAGCAAAGTTTGGTCAGCTAATATAGTTTAAAAATATGTAAGTACAATGTTTTACTTTATAGTGATATAGCAAAGTTTGGTTCAGCTAATATAAAACAAAAATATGTAA
>NW_013673557.1:17436-21260 GCF_000517525.1 Limulus polyphemus
TGTTTTACTTTATAGTGATATAGCAAAGTTTGGTCTAGCTAATATAGTTTAAAAAAATATGTAAGTATAATGTTTTACTTTATAGTGATATAGCAAAGTTTGGTCTAGCTAATATAGTTTAAAAATATGTAAGTACAATGTTTTACTTTATAGTGATATAGCAAAGTTTGGTCTAGCTAATATAGTTTAAAAATATGTAAGTACAATGTTTTACTTTATAGTGATATAGCAAAGTTTGGTTCAGCTAATCTAGTTTAAAAAATATGTAAGTACAATGTTTTACTTTATAGTGATATGGCAAAGTTTGGTCTAGCTAATATAGTTTAAAAAATATCATCCAATGAAATCATTTCCTACTTACCTTTTTCTATTCCTAATGTCAGCATGTAATTGTTAAAAAAAAAGAAAGGTCAATAAAAACTCTTCATAGTCTTCACTCAGACATTAACGATACAGCAGATTTTAAAGAACTTATTAAATTTGTAAGCTTTTATATCAAAACACAATTAACTTCTCATGCAGAAGCTGCCTATTGTCAAAACAAGTGATTAGTTTATAAACGAATGAATACTTATTGATGATTCAATGATTGAGATATTACTAGCAGTGTAAAACTGAAAGACACAAGAAAGAAGTGGATAAGATAGAGATATACTTCAGTTCTAGCAACATAGCAATGGTAAACACAATCAAGAAGTGGATAAGACAGTTATATTTTAGTTGTAGCAACATAACAATGTAAAACACAAGCAAGAAGAGAATAAGACAGAGTTATATTTTAGTTGTAGCAACATAACAATGTAAAACACAAGCAAGAAGAGAATAAGACAGATATATTTTAGTTGTAGCAATATACAATGGAAAACACAAGCAAGAAGAGAATAAGACAGATATATTTTAGTTGTAGCAACATAACAATGTAAAACACAAGCAAGAAGAGAATAAGACAGATATATTTTAGTTGTAGCAATATAACAATGGAAAACACAAGCAAGAAGTGGATAAGACATTAACCTTTACAAAAATGAATGGGTGTAAAGAGCTAACCTTGTGTGCTGTAGTCAGTAATAAGATTCAGAAGAAAAACTAAAAAACTTAAAACTATTAATTTAGTTCAAAAATCATATCATTCAAAAAAGTAAGTGTTTATTTCATTTTTAATTCAAAGCTACACAATAGGCTCTATCCATCATGAGAAGTCACTCCCCTGGTTTTAGCATTGTAAGTCTGTAAACTTATCACTGGTTAAATGGGGGGCCAATAAAGAATTAATTAGTTTTAAAACACATGACTTGTAAAAGTTAATGTAATCAGATGCATATCTATAAACTATAGTAAAGTGTGTAATATTAAGAGTACGAGTTAAAAATTATTCACTACATGTAAGAAACATAATTGTTGAGAGTGTATGCCTGTATAAGTACATTCAGGTAAAAACATGAAGATATGGACCACAAAATATAATTTCAGCCCACGATTCAAGAAATTTCTGCTAATGTTAAGTTTAGAAAGTAATCAAAACAAACCACACTCTTGTACTTGAACATTGGAATTACTATTAAAAAAACAAAACTACTATTTAATATCGTGTTAAAAGACTTCATAATTTCTTGTTTCTCTATTACTTGAAGCAGCACTGAGCTTTAAAGAGTGCCCCCAATATTTCCAAAATAACATTTTTCAAATTTAGCCTAACTTGAAAGTGGTAATTAAACTCGTAACAAGACAATTCGTGGAGATTTTTGAATTTTAGAAAATCAAGTTATGGAAGAGTGTAGTATCAACAAGTTGCTAAATTTCATGCTGATATTGGCTTTAATGGTGAAGTGGAAACGGAATGAAAACTAACTAAATTTTATTTTAAATCACTTACTACAGGTTAATTAGTAAAGATTTTAAGACAAAAATTAGTTATTTACATAGAAAAAAGGTTAAACAACGAAGGCATTAAATACAATTAATTGCCCATAGCTCGTCAACATTCCAGAAAATTTGCAAAGTTTTTAATTCAAGCTACAAGGATGTTGACACAGGACATGTGTATCAATTTTCACATGTTTGTATCATTCTTAAGTAAATTTATGATGTTAAAACAGTTTATGTTATGTATTTCTTTATCCCTGCCACATCAATTATACATATGACATGCGTAATTGAAAGTGTACTTTCAGAGATCGTGACATGATACTTTTGTGCTCAACTAGAAGGTTATAAGAAGTGTTTAACAGTGTTTCCTCAGCATGTCCAGTTTTAAGGATCAGGGTTACCTTAAAGATAATTTTCTAATATAAGAACTTTAGTATTAACTCGATAAAGTTCTTCCTAGTTTAGTCATGAATATTATTATATAACAAACTATTATCAAACTGTACAAAACTAAACTTTTGCAACAGAATATACAGGAAAGTTGGGCTCAATTCCAATTGAATTATCCTACTTTACGTTACATTAAAAAAGTTGTTTTTATTCAAACGCAGTGAAAAGTCAGGGGTAAATGTCTTTCACGGACTCATTTAAAATAGGTTTGCAAGATCCTTGTACCAAAATTTAATCTAGCATTTATAACATTCAAATATTTTTTGAAATATGAAGTAATGTCTCACTTGTAAAGCTGAACGTAGATGAACGCCTTCTGTTATGGCCAGATGGTTGAAGTTATTTGAAAACGTACTCTGCATGAATGTAGCAACCAATACCACAACTGATGTCACATAGCCATTTTTCAGGAATTCCCAAGTTGTTGGGTGGTAACGCTACCAAAGAATAATTTTGATAGAATTATGCATACGTTTATAATGAAGTTATAAAAACAATATCAAGCTATTCCTTTATTGATTGATTTTCATTAACATATATCATGCTATATGAAAAATTAACATTACATGTGCCATATTAAATGAATAACTATGGATAAATACCACAAAAGAAATTTTCAAACTGGAGGCAAAATAGACAATACTCTGTATAGAAAACAACATAACATAATATCTCATTTGATTGATTACAACTCTGACTTTCTATTGGTTATAAATAATATAGTATAAAACGTCAGAGAGAACTACTGGTAATTTGTGAAAAGAGGATGTGACAGATGTGCATGACCATGGCTATGTAAACATATAAGATTGAAGGCTATAAAAATTATGCTTTGTCTTAGCAATATCTATATTATAATGAATAATTTACTTTAAATTCCATACTACCCAGAGGAATGGTAAATAAATTTGAGAAGATGGAAGACCTACAGAACAAATGTCAAAATTCTCATACTAGGGGAGATTGGGGATTTTTTAAATATTTTGTTATGAATTTTAAAATATATATAATATTAAAATTTGATTAATTAACTATGTTATGATGCCAGATTTATTCATGTAAAATTATAATACAGTAGTTTAATTAAATTTTGAACATAACTCTCTAAAAGGTCATGACATGCACATTTTGACCTACCCATAGCAAGAGGGTTAAACAACTCCGATACAAAACATCCACACATCCTACGATGCCCCGATACAAAACAAGGACACATCCAACAATGCCCCGATACAAAACAAGGACACGTCCAACAATGCACCGATACAAAACAAGGACACATCCAACGATGCCCCAATACAAAACAAGGACACATCCAACAATGCCCCAATACAAAACAAGGACACATCCAACAATGCCCCAATACAAAACAAGGACACACCCAACAATGCCCCAATACAAAAACAAGGACACATACCAACAACTGCCCTAGATACAAACATTCACACATACTACGATGCCCGACTACAAACATTCACACAATACCTACGTATAGCCTTAGATTACAA
>NW_013673557.1:21720-23008 GCF_000517525.1 Limulus polyphemus
GACACGTCCAACAATGCCCCGATACAAAACAAGGACACGTCCAACAATGCCCCGATACAAAACAAGGACACATCGAACAATGCCCAGATACAAAACAAGGACACATCCAACAACGCCCCAATACAAAACAAGGACACATCCAACAATGCCCCAATACAAAACATCCACACATCCTACGATGCCCCGATACAAAACAAGGACACATCCAACAATGCCCCAATACAAAACAAGGACACGTCCAACAATGCCCCGATACAAAACAAGGACATATCGAACAATGCCCAGATACAAAACAAGGACACATCCAACAATGCCCCAATACAAAACAAGGACACATCCAACAATGCCCCAATACAAAAACAAGGACACATCCAACAATGCCCCGATACAAAACATTCACACATCCTACGATGCCCTGATACAAAGCAAGGACACATCCTACAACGCTCCGATACAAAACATTCACTCATCCTACGATGCCCTGATACAAAACATTCAGTCATCCTACAATGCTCCGATACAAAACATTCAGTCATCCTACAATGCTCTGATACAAAACATTCAGTCATCCTACAATGCTTTGATACAAAACATTCAGTCATCCTACAATGCTCCGATACAAAACATTCACTCATCCTACAATGCTCTGATACAAAACATTCACTCATCCTACGATGCCCTGATACAAAACATTCAGTCATCCTACAATGCTCCGATACAAAACATTCACACATCCTACAATGCTCCGATACAAATCATTCACACATCCTACAATGCTCCAATACAAATCATTCACACATCCTACAATGCTCCAATACAAATCATTCACACATCCTACAATGCTCCAATACAAATCATTCACACATCCTACAATGCTCCTATACAAAACATTCACACATCCTACGATGCAAAACATTCACACATCTTACGATGCAAAACATTCACACATCCTACGATACCCCGACACTAAATATGCACACATCCTATGATGCCCCGACACTAAATATGCACACTTCCCACAATGCTCTGATACCAAATATGCACATATCCTACAATACCCTTTACATTTAAAAAACAACTCTTTTACAGATTCTTCTAAAACTTAAGTTTTAAATAAGAAAACTAAAAATCAATAAAATATAAATCCACATTTGTTTCTGTACACACACACACACACACATACATACATATGTATAAATACACATATATATATATATATATATATATAACTATATATATACACATAACTAATTAGTCTGTTTATATAGCAACTGTTAGGTTATTTTTT
>NW_013673557.1:23951-33455 GCF_000517525.1 Limulus polyphemus
AATAACACACACACACATATATATATATATATATATATATATATATATATATACACATAACTAATTAGTCTGTTTATATAGCAACTGTTAGGTTATTTTTTAATACATTACCTTAGTTGGATCAGGTTTAGACAAAGTTCCCTCTTGAATAGCTGCTGCATACAGAACAATAATATTGATGGCCATAGGGCCAACTAACCCTACCAAATCACCAACCATCTTCATCATCCCTCCTAGTGCCAAGGTCTTCCAAAATGTCAACCAATAGCACTTCCACAGAGACACTACCTTCCCAGCTTTTTCTGCGGCAAGCTACAAAAGAAAATAATACAAAAAAAATTGCCCCAAGAAAGAATTACAAATATCTATTTGTAATTAATTTTCTTACAAATGGTTGATCTTTTGAAAAGCTCTGTTAACTTTTGTTGCAAGATATGTTCACTTGTCATATCTCTAAATAATCTATTATTTACCACTGTATATTTCTCTGATACTTTCATAACTTATGCTTTTGTACATATACTCTATACTACTACTACTTGTTTTTACATATCTATAGTTTCTGCTCCATAAAAGGAAACTTTACTATATACAACTTACATGTAAATAATACTTACTTTAACACACTTCAAAATACTCGTTATACCTGATGCATTTTATTTCTAAGAATTAAAAATGGAATGAAAATGGGACTGTTTTAAAATTTTTCACATATTACAAATAATACAGGCTAGCTGTGGGGTGCAAATTCAAATCCCTGCCACCAGACATATTCATCTTGTATGGGTGCTGACTGGACTAGCCAGCCAGGTGTAAAATACTCTTAGCTTACAAAAATTACCAGCTGACCCCTAATTCACCGGGACTAAGGTCAAAATAAAAAAACAAACAAATAATACAAAAATGGATAGTTGAAACTTTATTATTCTCTTTATATTACAAGAGTAAGAAGAATGGGTAGTGCTGTATGAACACGTTAAGTACTTTGCTTAGATAACCCTGGTTTTCTATGTAGCGCATGTTGATATTAACTTCTGATCAAAGTAAGTTACTCATATCAATCAGAACTACAAAAAGCAATCAAGTAATAACTACAGATAAGTTAATACACAGTTCTTATTTATAACAATTAGAATACATTGTTTTATCAATTTGGTACCCTCATTTTCAGCAACATTTTTGGCCACATAACACGAACGTATGAAGAACGTGAGGTATGTTATGAGCATACTTGGTCACTGTGTCATATGCTAAATTTTTTAACCACAACTGCTCCGTAACACAAAACAATAACATTCCATAAAAGAAATTTAAGACAGCTTACATTACAAGTTAAGCAAGTATAAGTAAGTGCTGGATAAAACTTTTACAAGTTAAGCAAGTATAAGTAAGTTCTTGATAAAACTTTTACAAGTTAAGCAAGTATAAGTAAGTGCTGGATAAAACTTTTATAAGTTAAGCATGTATAATTAAGTGCTGGATAAAACTTTTACATTACAAGTTAAGCAAGTATAAGTAAGTGCTCACAAAAACCTCTTACCTTTTCTTTGAAATAGATATGATAAAACCTCTTAAACTGGTTCTCGGCTTGATCCGCCTGAAGAAGACATGGAGGATACCAGTAAACATTACATTCAAATACACTGTATTTTCACCACAAGATATGCAAGTTTCAGAGTTAGACATTTCATGTTTTTATGTCAGTCATAAGTAGAAATTTTACTTATCACTGATCAGGAGGACAAAAAAAAAAGGTCAGTTTAAACTTATGTTGGTTTGATTATAACTTTCATGAAGCAATTTTAATTTTAATAATATTTCATAAGGAGTACTGAGGTGTAATTAAAACTGCATTCTTTTAACATTCACAGATGATTCATAAACAATTAGAACTATAATAATAGCCCACTTTCAAAGAAGTTCTAACACTTTTTTGTAGTGATAATTAGGTTTGAATTATTTAGTACTGAAGATGATATTTATCCTAGTGATCATGCTCTATCTGCTTCTTAATAATGGTCCAACAAACTTTATCTTATTTGGCTAATGTTCTAAGATCTATGAATTTCAATCACAAGCTTAAGCAAACGAAATGCACAAAAAATCATTGTAGCTGCATTTTGGGAATGTAGTTCAATGAACTTGCTACGACTCAACTTCTTCAACCATCTTTCTCATGAAGGCAGCCATTGATTTGGATTTATGTAAAGATGCTTGTGAACCATCATCAACTAAAACGCCTTGTTTATTATTTTATCAATGGTACAAAAAAAAAGGTATATCCACATTTTTTGCATTAGACTTTTGGGTTGGAGAGTTTTCTTTCATGACCATAGTCTTCACTTGTGCAAAGGCACTGTTCCTGATTGACTTGGTGTATGATTTCTGAGTTTGTGACTATCTCAAAGGCTGTGGTGTGTTTTATCACTTCCACAGAAGACACTGAAGAACCACTTCTTTAAAATTATGTGTTCTTGGCTCTATATAGTTGAAAACAATCTCACTACATTTATATGCTTTGTTGAACAAAGCAATTACATACTGTTCTAGACATCAAAGTTTGGAGGCATTTTACACTTAACTTTTACATAAGTTTGATACCTCTCAAAACTTCTAAAAATATTGTCTTTTGGCTTATGTCATTTTACAATGTATTAAAGTAATGAACTAAATTATTTTTCAGAAAAATAAAGGAGAAGAACGGTCAACTATTCAAGTTCTTGAGTTAAGATTTGAAATAAGTCAAATTTTGATTACAAAACTACAGGAGAATAAAGGAGAAGAATGGTCAACTATTCAAAAGTTCTTGAGTTAAGATTTGAAATAAGTCAGATTTTGATTACACAACTACAGGAGAATAAAGGAGAAGAATGGTCAACTATTCAAAAGTTCTTGAGTTAAGATTTGAAATAAGTCAAATTTTGATTACACAACTACAGGAGAATAAAGGAGAAGAACAGTCAACTATTCAAAAGTTCTTGAGTTAAAGTTTGAAATAAGTCAAATTTTGTTTACACAACTAGAGAAGAATAGTTAACTATTTGAAAGTTCTTGAGTTAAGGGTGTTTTATGAAGTTTATTTCATTTTTCTGTGTGATCATGTGTGCTAACTCTTTTATCAGAATTGATATTCCATGTTATAGTGCTATACTCTAAAAACAAGTCAAAATTTCGATTACACAACTACACGAGCCTACTAGGCAGTTGAGAAAAAGTTTTTAGGTTTAGGGTATTTTAAGTTTCACTCCATGAAACACAACTTATACAATCTTCTAGTTGCATTTGTTGATCTAAATCATAATTCTGATTAGTATCCGAATCTACAAACAGAACCTTACTTTGCATTTTCATTAATTATCTCGGACATAAATTACATAACCTAACATCTTCCTGGGATTTCTGAGAGACCAACATTAACTGTTTGTCGTAGAAAAGTTTCTGCTTAATACAAATACACAACTAATAAACCTTCGTAACTTGTGTTAAAGAACAAAGTAATAGCTTTTAGAACTTTTAACAAACAATTATTTACTGATAACAAAATGCTATGCAAAACATTAACAGAAATAGGAAGTCTACAATAATATGTTTTAGGTTGATCAAAGACAGTCATTTTGTTGTTATCTTGCACCTGTCTTCAAAAACTCAGTATTTCATCCTTCGTAAAATACATGTACCTCTGGGATAAAATACTAACAACAGATTTAAAAATGATGCTGGATCTAAACTTATATTACATGATCTGTCTAAACTCATTTTCTGGGATCAGTCTCAAATCAAAATCGAAGACACAATTTAAAGTATCCCAGCCATGTTTCTCAAAAATCTATAAGACGTTTCATGTTGACATTCTACATTCAGAGTTATCACAGTGTAGATCTTACATTTGGGCTTTGAAATTTTCTTTGCATGTTTATACAGAAGTAATAAAAAACTTGTATGTAGAGATACCGAGTAATTAATTTTGGATCAAAATAGCAACTTACTCATCCTGCTATCTTCAGGATAAATGACTAATATTTCTTAACTTTCTTTAAAATTTTGTTTGAATTTTTTTAAACCTTACTTTTGTTGATTCTCACAAGTCAAAGCAAGCATTTCAAATCTTCGGAAACCAACTAGTATAATATTTTTTTAAAGAATAATGGAACAATTCTGCCAAAAGTAAGAAGCTTTTTTTTTCTACTAGGAGTATCCTCTCTACTCCAGAATGTGGATTTCTTTCTCTGAGAATATTAATACTTCTGGCAATGAACAGATAAAAATATTCTACATCATACAAGTAATGGTAGTACTTAATTAGTCATGACCACTAGTTATAATGTACAAATGTAAAAGGCATTTAAGTTTTATATCTTACTCTTAATCTGCTAATTATATTAAGTATTCACTTTTTATTTCATCTGAAGTAAAAAATAAAACGAATATTCTCAATACAATTACATCTAATTTTCACTCTTTACAAGTAACAACAACAAAAACAAACTGATGAAAAACAAAACTGAAACACAGAACAAATACCCCTGCTTTATAAGTCCTAAAACAACTGCTGACTGTTAGTTCATTAAAGTCTATAACATTAAGCCTTATTTTAATATCCCTGTTGGAAAACTTGTTTGTTTCATTTACTTACTTCAGGCAAGTCCCCCAAATCTTCCATTTCCAGAGGGTTTTTCCTTCCGTCACGTAAAAGTGGAAGTAACCAAGAAAAGGTTGCTTTAGAGAACAATGTGGTGAAATGATGTATGTATTTCAGTCTGGTCACATCATGTTTTACTGATACGTCTTCTTCAGCTTTGGGCCATAAATATTTCTAATCGGACAAAAAACAAAACAAAACTTAGCATCAAGGGGGATATAGTCAACATTTATAGTATAGTTTATTTAGAAACATTTCATTTTTATTTTAATAAACACTTCATTTCTTTTAAAAGAAAGAAAGAAACCTAAATATTAGTACCAAAGTTGAGTAAACCAACTTGAATTGCTATTTCTTTCTCAATAAAGTTATTTAAAGAACAAAAAAGTGCTAAACAAAATATTAAAGTTAATAATAACTGAAATCACATCATTCTTTACTGGTCAACAATATAAATTCTTGGTATCAGATTTCCTCCTCCCTTTATTGAGGGTACAAATCAAACAAACAGTTTCACAGTTGTGACATGTTCAACAAGAAGACATTCTATAATACAGCTTCAGCCACACTGGGTTAGAAAATACAAATTTAAGTTCAAATGTTATTAATATCAGTTGTATGAGATGACAAATCTTAGGTTGTAGAACATCTTAGCTAGTTGAACAAGACAATTGGCAGTAATGCATGTAGAGCTAGGAAATTAGTGGAAGTTTATAATCAATTAACCCTATATGCATGGGTAGGGGTCGAGGTGAACATGCCATGACCTTTTACAGAGTACCATTCAACATGTTACTATGTATTTGATGTCAGAGTTACAAATTTTTCATTTTACCCTACATTACAGATTTAGTGAAAGTTTGTGGCACAAGAGTGTAAGTACCAGATACAATATATATAGAGATAATGAAAAAACAGTATATACACATTGTGGGGAATCTAGAGGTTAAGAAAATGCAAACTGTACAATAGAAAAAAGTATTTTTTGTTCTTTACATGAAAATCACTTTGCACCTCGACTTGTTAGAGACTGAGTCAGACTGACATCATCAATTCACATACTTTTATAATAGGTGTAATTTTAATGTAAAAACAGAGTTGTAAATTTTACTAAAAGCATGCTACACTTTGTGTAGATACAAAAGTATAGTTAACCTTCCTACTCCAATATGAAGTTGGTCAACATTTGATCGATTTTCTTGCTCGTTAATCGATTGCATTCAAAATTGATTATTCTGATCTGAGAATTGGATAGTTGGAATAATGGAAAATAGTAATAATTGGAAACAATAATATTGATTAGTTGAACAACCTTGAATTAATCAAACGTAATAATAAGAAATCAAAATGACAATATTTCAAATACATGGTTAGTGAAAAAAAAACAATAACTGAAAATATTTATTATGATTAATTAATTTTTCTCGTGACATTTAATCAATTACTTCAAATTACACTAATTTATGTAACAGATGTTTGTTGGTGATTGATTATCTTTATTAGAGGAGTTAATCATTAAGCTCTACACGATACTAAATCCCACTAAAACAGATAAATTAGATCTCAACCTTCTTTACTGAACTGACTCAAAATGGATTTCCAATATGTACAATATGTACAATCTATATTCCATCGCTGTATGTTGCTGTCATTAGGCCTTTCACTCAGCACCAAAGTTCATAATGACGTGGTTAAAATTATCATCAACCTCAATGTAATATCACACACACATGTATGCATTAGATACCTGTTACTAAATGCCATACTCCTCCTCAAGATATTCAACACTTTAAAACTTAACTGTCTTATGAAGGACTGATATTAAAAATACTTCAATTAAAACTTTATTTGTTGTAGTCGAGCAGGTCTGGTGCCAAGAAACACATTTCAGTTACAGTGACACATAAAAACAAGATGAACTTCAAATACTACAATACATTATTCTTACCAGAAACCTGACAGGGCCAGTAAAGTATAACTTGATTTACATTATTAGCCTTATTGTGATGTGGCATCTGTTAATGTTACTGTTAATTAAAATCTTTACATTCTTGAGAAGTTACTGGATTGTTAAAATTTAAGAATAATACATTAAAAAATCAAAACTTTAAAAAGGTAGCAAGTTGTTACAGAATATCAAGTTTAAACACCAAGAGTGTTACTGTCAAAAACTGAGAACTAAAAAGCCATTACATTAAATAAAAAACAGAAACAACAACAACAACAAAATTGATAGCTTCAGTTGTCTGTATTTTCTTAACTTTGTACTGAGAACAAACTGCTTATTCTTAGAATTGATGATGGGTCCATATGGTTCCCATTGGTAATATATTTATGAACCATATTTCCTGTTGGCCCATTACTTTGTAGGTTAAAGGGTCCCTAGTAGGATACGAGTGAAACACACCAGAAAATTTTAACAAAAATATCAACAATATTGCAGTTAATCTAATTAATTACCATTGGAGTCACCGTTTATTTTACGCTGGCAATAAGTGACTTCAGTTAATTTTTTAGCCAGTTTGTAACACTGACTGTTGCAACAGGCACAAGAATAATGCTACTCAGTATGATGCAATATGTACCACCACTTGTACAGTGTGTTATAAAAAAAAAACACGTCAGTAACCTCAGGGTTAACAACAGTACATCTGCAGCCAAACTTTTAGTTTTAAAACCATGAAAATATTTACTAAAATTCAGAAAGTTTTTACTATTTCCTGTGAAACAAAAATAAATTTCAAACTTTAATATAAATCAAAACTACAAATCATTTCCTTAACATCCGAGAGGTTCATATAAATATAGAGAGATATTTCCTTCAGAAGAACATATAATGAGAGTACTATAAAATCAACTAATAATCAAATTTCACAAGTACTTTTGTAAGTGCTCGTAAGTGATCAATCAAGTCAGTGTTAAGATATTACGTAGAAAAAACTGCATGTGGCTATCATTACAATTTACAGTACCCAAACTGTGGTTTATGCTGTGTTAGCAGTGCTAACAAGCTTATTACAGACAGCTGTTTGGTACACTTGTCTTCCTGGAAGTCATAAATTTCTAAATTTGTAACTTAATATCATAAACACTTTTTTTTTCTTCAAGTTGCTGATTTCTGATACATGACGAACATGTGGTTATAGAAAGAAACTTCACACTTAAAATAACACAAATGACATTCTACACTTCCCTGCCACAGCAGAGCTTTTGTTCTTGCCAAGTGTTTTAATATGCTAATCTACACTGTAGTGTAAAGAATATATACGGGTACTTATGCAGGATGAAATAGCTTATTTCTTTATTGAAATTTTCTTTATATGGTAAGATTATGAAAAGCACAAAATTGAAGATGTAAGGAATAAGAATTTAATGTAATTATGTAACTCTTAATAAAGCTAGCATGTTAGCATGAAATACTTCAACGATTTCTAATAACTTATTTGTATTTCTTTCTAACTTTGTGAGCGTATTTTGCCCAATATATACATTATTCATATGAAACCACATTACAAATTCATTTTTCCAACTGAAAAATAACAAAAACAAAATTAACAAGCAGGTTGCTTACACTAATGCATAAAACCATTAATGCTCACTTTCTACAAGTCTGATGTTATATGCAGTTTGTATAACTAAAATTTGTTCTCTAAAGTTAAAAATTTAATATATGTACAGCATAAAATAAAATGGCATACTGTTAATCAACTGTTAATTTTACAAGTTAATAAGAAATAAAATTCATTTCAAACAGGTATTTACCTCTGAAATACCAAAAGTTTTTCCTTGCCAATTTCAAACTCGTAAAACATGTGACTCGAGATTTCAAACGTCCTTTATGCATGTGTTGCTAACCGATAATACTTCACTCTCCCACCTTCCACATGACTTCTCGAGGAAGCATAAAAAAATCTTACACAAGTTTTGCTTTTCCATTATAATCTAGATAGATTTTATTGAAAATTTGGTTTTGGGAAGGTAGGAGATAAATACCTATTTCAAGTTCATTTTAATTCTAAAAATGTTAAATTCAAATCAGGTTATCTTATTTTTCTGAAATACTGAAAAGCAGAACACCCATGCAACAAAAGTTTTGAGAACCTGGTGAACAAGAAAAATCATAAAAGTATAAACTACTAAAGTACAATGCAGGAAGATGATAATTTAGACTAATGGTTCCTAACTGTTTGTCCGTAGAGAGAGATTTCAGCCAGTCAGAAAGATGTTTGAAAAAAATTTTTTTTTTTAAATATAGCTAATGCAATATATTGTTTTACAGTGTGATTTAAAAGTACTTTAAAATTTAACATTGTATTAAGTGGTCTGTGAAATCTTGGGATCAGAACCAGTTGGTCTTCAGTTTGAAAAAACAAACAAACTGGGAGCTACTGATCTAAAGTATAAGAAATATGTAGCCAAGAAAACTGGAGTATAATCCAGAATCAGAAAATAATTTGCAGAATTGGAATCAAAGAAGAATGAGACCAGAGCTAAAGAATGCTCAGAGAGAAGGGATTGGTAATGGTGCAGAGAAATTATGGAGCCAATAATCAGATACAGGTGGCAACATCAACAGGCAGGAGGAATATTATTTCCTGCCCCTCCAGTGGAAGGTTCTTGAAGGTGCTTCATCAGGAAATGTCCTATCATCAGTAACAGTCACATCAGTGATAGTAACTTCATCAAGGGCTTCGCTGTTTCCCTTCTCAAATTCGAGTCGAGTTTCTTCTTCGACAGTGGCATTTTCAGGTGACACCTCTTCAGCAGTGTCATTTGTTCCTTTGTTCACTTCGTCCCAACTGAAATGTCCTGGACCATGATAATGCCAAAGCCTGTTGGCATGCACCACCTTTGGCTTACCTCGC
>NW_013673558.1:0-3716 GCF_000517525.1 Limulus polyphemus
TAATATGCAGCACGGAATGTAATATGCAGCACGGAATGTACTTACATATCTGATACATGCAATGTTTCACGAAGACATTGGGCAGTACAGATGATATGATTATAGGTTAAATTCATAAATAATATTCAACGTTAAAATTGGTACACAATTAAAACCATTTTATTTAGGCCTATCTATAGTTATCAAAAAATTGACGACTCTGCATGTTTCGACGTTACAACGTCATCTCAGGAGTAATTACAAGACAATGCTAAAGTATTTATAACGTTTTAGTACGTCATGTGACCTGTATGCTATTTTACATACATTCACGCTAAACCATTCAAAGGAGATCAATCCACATTTTTGTAGAAATATTTGCCATACCTTCATCTCTATTTAATACAACATGATCTTTTTTATGTTTTATTATTTCTAAGGATTCACGAATATTATTACCTATTATACTTTTTGGTTGAGCTAATATTACAGTTTTTTCCCATAATATTGTGTGTTGTGTTTCCTGTACATGTTCTGCTATGGATGAATTTTAAGTTTTGTTATTTCTTACATATCCCTTATGCTCATTTAAACGGTATTTTAAATTACATTTTGTCTGACCAATGTAAGTACTTCCACATTCACATTCTATTTTATATATTCCAGTTTTTTCAGTTAACTGTATTTCGTCTTTCGTAGTACCTAACATTTGATTCATCTTATTTATCGGGTTAAATACAGGGTAGAATATCTGGGTTTGTTTTTTAAACACTTTAAATAAACTAGTAATTAAACCTGAATCATATGGTAAATTAAGCCTTCCTTTTTAATTTTTTATAACTAGGTTTTAAAGTACTAATTTGATTAATTATTATAGCATTAGTGAATTTCTTAACTGCAAATTATAAAGCATTTTTAACTGTATATTAAGTTTTATTTCTCAAAAACGAACACTTCTGGGCTATATGCTTAGCTATTTGATACGATGAAGTACTTATACTTGAAACTATTGGTCTAAAACTGTTTTCTAATTCAGGATATGATCAACCAATCACGTAACAGATAACATATCATTATAGGTCGCGCTGATCGCGCTTATAAACAATTAACTATTAGAAATGAGGATTTAACAACGGATATAGAAACAAATCTGGGTAAAGTGACACCTGATAATTCTAAAAATATAATTCGAACTGAATGTTATAAACTTGTAAGTAATTTCAACCGAGTAGTGAAAAAAGAACAAAATGTAGATATCAAGGCTGTTAAATCATTAAGAGAAAATAAAAATATTGTTATTTGTAAAGCTGATAAAGGAGGACAAATTGTAGTACTTAATAAATGTGACTACCTTAAGGGGGTAGAAGATATGTCAGAGACAAGTTCATATGAAAAAGTTAAGAATAACCCTACTAATAAGTATCGTGAACTAGTAAAAACAAGTGTTAAAAACTGTTTAACTTTAACAGATGTAGAGAAGAAATGGTTAATTCCAACTAGTTTTATTACTCCGAGATTTTATGTACTTCCAAAAGTACATAAAATTAACCAAGTATGCCAAATCTCCCCGTTTTCCCCTATCAATTTTACTCTTTTTACATAAGAAGTTCCTCTCCAAAATTAATCTCAAGTTACGTAAGTTTAGGTCAAAATAAGAAATTTAATGGGAAATTTACGTTTTCTTCTCTATAGATTTTGCAGCTAATTTGTTTGTTTGTAGTTAAGCACCAAGCTACACAATGTGCTATCTGTGCTCTGCTCCTCACGAGTATCGAAATCCGGTTTCTAGGAGTGTAAGTCCGCAGATATGCCACTGTGCCGCTAGGGAGCTTGCAGTTCAAAGGAAAAGTAGTGATTGATTTGTAGGATACTTATAGGGTGTGTTTTTCTCTCAGTTTGAGCTCCTCTAACTGATATGTGTATAAATATTTCTCATTTGGAAGCCACATTTACGAAGGAAGGCATCTAATTAAAAACAATCACCGCCAACTCTCTGGAAACTGTTTTGGACTAAATATTGAATTTATCTGTTATCGTTATAACGTAACGACTATCTCAAAATGTGGAGCTTATTTTTACAGGAAGAAACGCCACGAAACCTCAGATTAACAGTATGGGCATGCAAACCAATGAATACTACCACTAAAAGAAAAAAAACGGAAATATATATATAGTTTACGAAATAAAACTACGTAACATTACCAATTTTTAATTACACTATTTTACAATTTTAACATGTTTATAACAAATGTTTGCAACAACAGCTAAGCATAACTTCCATAACACAACAAAAAGAATCAACAGTAAAACACATGTTTTGGTATGATGACAGTTAAATATACTTCATAGCGAAAAGGAAAACAGAATTGTTAATCTCTTTATTTCACAAACGTGATGCAGATAATGAGTGGTTCATTTCCCCCATACAACTTACAATATTTAAAAACATATTATTAATAAGGCCAAAAATCCTATTTTGGTAGAGGAACTGGTTAGGCATTGGAAGCCAGGTACCTGTGACGTCACAGCAAGACAAGGGTTAACATGAGTCCGTTAGTATTCGAACAAAAGTCATCAATAATTGCTCATTAGAATGTAATTTACATATACAACAAATTAATTAGCATGAATAAGATTTTGAGCCTAATGTATTCAATTAACTCTACACTCGACTTTACAATGAAAGGATTTATTAGCATAACGTGTTTTTTTACACAAGTAACAAGAATGAGGGACCGTGCTAATTATACCACTTGATGGTCGCTAGTAGCGATGATGTCATTGTCTATAGTCAGATACCGGGATGTTTATATTCTTCATGTTCTTTGTCTCGCCTTATTATCGTGATTTCTGTTCGCTTCATAAATATAATATGATAATAATAAATATAATAGCTCAAAAATGCCTCAAACGACTTGTTGTGTGCCTGAATGTTCTAAAGTGGTTTCGTGCGTTCAGACGGGACCAGTGGAAACCAAAGAAACGAGTTGTTGTTTGCCATGACCACTTGACATCCACGTATCTGAAAATAGCTATGGTAGGCCTATGTTTAATAATGTTTTCAATAGTTCTGCTTTTCATTCATAAATTTGTCTAAAATTATTCCAATTTTATAACCTTTTTATGTTGAGTCAAGTTGTCAAATATTATTGTCAAAATACATTCCCCATTAATCAAAACATCAAAATGTTAAACTTGGACTTAATTGTTTGGAAACTACAAAACAATGGCAATAAAAATTGTTAAATCTATAATTAATTTATAAAAATTCACGAAGTTTTAGTTGGCCACTTTGTATTTCATATTTATATTATTTCTTAACAAAATATTGCTAATTGTTTTGTACAATAAAATCACAGTTACACGTGTTTTCTTTTTGATTCACATAATTGTCAAAAAATTTCATTTAACTATTTATTTATCACACAGACGAAAAATAACAGATTACCAGCAAATATTTGCTAGATTCACAATTCCCTGCTAAGAAACAACATTCCGAGCTACTGATAGGTAAGACAAGAACTTGATCTAAAATACATATTCCTGCGACAAATAGTTTTACCTTTTTACATTTTGATATGGACCTTTTGAAAGAGTGCGGAGAATGTTTGAATAAGTTCAGTTCTCGTGATTTTCTTATTTTCCTCTGTTGTGCATCTCCATGTTTTCAATATCAAACAAATTACTTCCATGCCTCCTGGGCCTAAATCTCTATTTATATTCATTTTGTTTTTAAC